>NW_016160027.1:0-10051 GCF_001687245.7 Rhagoletis zephyria | reverse complement strand
AAACAGCGGAACATCTGTGATAAATTCTGGAAGCTTAGCCATTAGGTGACGGTGGGAATGTTTTAATCTGCAAATCCGTCAACCGCGAAAAAAAAATGTTAATGTTAAAGGCACTCTGGTGCAGAACACATTTAAATTGCATCGGCTCTACGTTTCCCGTCTGATTGATGGTTATTAAAGATGTGGGGATTAACAATGGATTAAGGCTACCGAAACAGAAAACCGCGAGTTGGTACTTGGGACTACGCCGTCATACACTCTTTTGACAACACTAGGGACCTAATCTGTTCAATGAAAACTCACGTTAATCCCAGGTAACCTAACCATCAGAAGGTATTTACTAACAAAGGCAATACGGGCGCGTTTTTCGCGTTCCTTATCGGTGAGTAAAATGCCGCTTCTTACAGTTTAGTGAAATAAATTGCCTCGAGAACCATTGCCTTTAGGGCAAAAGACTCAGGTAGTGGGACATACGGGCCCAAAGCTCAGATTGGCGAATTCGTTTGAAAAAAGATCGCAATCGCTATGCTATGCCACCGACTGCTTCAAAAAAGCTAGAAGCAAATTGGAATTAGTAAATACCTTAGGTTGCTGTCGCATTCGAGCTCACCACGCAGCTCGTTCATGCTACGATTTCAGCAAAAAGGCACGAATTCTATAGCGCAAATGTAAACAAGTAGAAAAATAAACCAAAAAATCTGAGAAAGAATTTNCCCAGGTAACCTAACCATCAGAAGGTATTTACTAACAAAGGCAATACGGGGGCGTTTTTCGCGTTCCTTATCGGTGAGTGAAATGCCGCTTCTTGCTGTTTGGTGACATGAATTGCATCGGTCAGATCCATTGAGAGATCCATTGCCTTTAGGGCAAAATACTCAGGCAGTGCGGCATATGGGCCCAAAGCTCAGATTGGCGAATTCGTTTGAAAAAAAGGTCACAATCGCTATGCTATGCCACCGACTGCTTCAAAAAAGGTAGAAGCAAATTGGAATTAGTAAATACCTTAGGTTGCTGTCGCATTCGTGCTCACTACACAGCTCGTTCATGCTACAATTTCTGCAAAAAGGCACGAATTCTATAGCGCAAATGTAAACAAGTAGAAAAATAAACCCAAAAATCTGAGAAAGAATTCCATAGCCAGTATGTGTGTATCTGAGCACACGAATGCATATTTGTGCAACAACTCAACTTGCCACATGCCATTGCAGCCTTCTTGTTGCCTCTACAGCCGCAGCATTTCATCAGCAAGTGTGCTATTTCCTGCGGACATTGCAATGCGTATTGCTGCCACATGCCACATGCAGCAAGCAGCAAGCAAAGCAACAAACTAACTAAAGCCAATGGCGCTGCTACTATTACATACAACAACTATTATTACTGATGTTGTTGTTGTTATTACAGACTTGTTTGCATTGCAAGCAAGAGCAAACAGAAGAAAACGAAGAAATAGAAAAATTACAAGGTGTGCTGCTGCTGTTTAGTTTAATGCAACACTGGCAATTCAGTCAAATAGCAAAATTGGGGGGAGGGGAAGCAGCATCAGCTGCTGTCAGTTGCAATCGGCTACTGCCTGGCTGCTGCCTGCCACATAGAGGTGGTGTTGGTGAGGATGAGGCCGGCAATAATGCGCCAGGTAGATTGCAGTACGCCTGAGGTGTTGAGTTGAAGGAAGCTCCATGATTTGCTGGTATCTTCAGCTATTGTTGTTTTTATTACTTCTGCTTGTGCTGCACATGCTGCCACATGAGCCACGCGAACGACAGCGTTTCATTTGCGCTCAGCTGCACACAAATATCTGCTTTGCTCTGGCTTCTACCGAGATTGCTATTTATTTTTATAGCATACCTTAAGGCGCTTTTGTAACCTTAGATACTGGCGTTGCATATACACACACTGCCAGGCACTTATTAAAGCACACATACATTTAGCACAGTGCAACAAGTATTTTGGGGCGCAATGTTTTCTTTCGCATTCACAGACCAACATTTTTTATTGCCAAGAAGAGTTTTTGAACTAGCGCAATGTAAGCCTACTTTTAGGTATTTAAACAACTAAAACATAATATATATGTACATAGGTTTAAATGGCCAAAAATATATGTCTTATTTTCAACCCAAAAATTTATGCCCACTTTTTGAATTACCATTTACTTATGACGAGCTTTTCAATAACTAAAAATTTATGTCCATTTTTTAAATGACCATAAATTTATGTCCATGTCTTAAATTACCATTAATTTACGCCGAGTTTTTTTAATAACAAATATTGTTTTGTTTTTAAGTGACTGAACAATTTACGTCTTTTTGTCAAATGGCCATAAATTTATGTCCATTTTTTTAATGAGCAAAAAGTTATGCCTTTTTTTCAAATCACCCAAAAAATATTTCCTGTTTATAAATTGCTAAATTTGTTGTCCAGTTTTTATATTACAAAAATGTTTGTCCAGTCTTTAAGGAACCAAAAAATTATGGCTTATTTATAATGACAAAAATTTGTTTCCAATTTTTAAGTGACTAAAATTTATCTTTACCTTAAAATACTATTAATTTATTATAAATTTTTAAATTTTGTCGCATTTTTAGGTGACTAAAAATTTATCTGCATTTTATAAATGGCCATAAACGTATTTCCGATTTTCAAATGCTTAGAATTAATGCCATATAACCAAAAAATCACCTCCAGTTTTTGAATTGCCAAAATTGCATGTCCAATTTTTAAATTAAACAAATTTTTCTTCACTTTTCATTGCCACAAGTTTATGTTAAAATTTTATGTGTACATCTCCGCAAACTTATCTCCAGTTTTCGAGTTATCAAAAATGTCCAATTTGTAGATGAACAAAATCTATGTCCAAATTTTAAATTAGGAAAAATTTATTTCCAGCTGGCAACCAAAATTTATTAGCAGATTTTTATTACCAAAAATTAATGCCAAGTTTTTAAACTAGCAAAAATTTATGTCGAGTTCTAAAATTGCCAAAAATATATACTCACGTTTCAAATTACCGAAAATTTATGTCCAATTTTTTATATAAATATTAAGCTAAAATTCACCCTCCTTCAAACCAAGTAAATGCTGCACAGTGTAGTCAACGACAGCAACGAAACAGCGCTGGAGTGTTGCAACGTAAGTGGTAGCAATTGCATTCGTGCAACATTTGTGTCCGATAAGCAAACACTTTTGGCCAAGAAGCTCGAGAGTTGAATGCCGGAATGCTGGCGACGCGTTGGCATGGCATGCAATGCATGAAAGGGAAAACGATGAAGTGGAGAAGGGAAAGTGGCAACATGCGTGTGTATGTATGTGTGTTGCTCAGATTGTGGCATGCAATCAAGAAAAGGTAAATGCAGCAGTAGCAGGTGAGACGTCAAGTAGCCACATACTTGCACTTCCCTTAGCGTCGCCATTTCATTATCCACCTATCCGCAATCTCATTCCTGCTCTCGCACACTGCTACTGCCTGTCCGTCCGTAAAATAATTCATTTGTTGCTTACTTGCTTTCTTGCGCGCATAAAAACCCAACAGCATGTGTGTGTGTGTTTGCTCTGCATGCGTGTGGCAACAGCTACCGCATGTTGCAATGCTGTCAACATTCTTGCAATATTGCAACATGAAGCATGCAATGCCGCCAGCTACGTTTGCAATTTACCAAATTCACTCATTGCAAGAGAAGAAAAAGAAGAAGTGTTGTAAGAATAAGAAGCACACACTAGTAAATAAATGTAAAATTTAAGCAGCAGCAGCAGCAGCAGCAGGTGACGCATGCCGTAGTTGCAACAACATAAAATGTAGCATACTGCAACTGACTGACTGAATGGCTGAGTAACTGACTGAGCGAGTCGCCGAGTGTGCGAGCGAACTTATGAACAGTTGTGTGAAGGAGTGAATGAATACCTTCACCAAAGCAAAATAAATTTCGTACTCCACCTCCGTTGCCACTGCCACCACTGCTGATAATGAAGTAATTCGAGCAGCCGCAAGGGGTTAAGTGTCTGCGAGAATGTGTGCCAATTTCTATGAACAATGCAGCGCAATGACAGAGCGCGCTTGTTTCTGTAATCCGCTAAAATTGCTTGCATTGTATTTCCCAAAAATAATATAACTCCAGCTTCGGGGAGCTCTTCCTCCACCTACTTCCAATTTGCTTATCCTTAATTCATCGTGTCAACTTTAACACTAGCGAATCCCCTTATTTCTTGCAACATTCTTGCTGCGCTCAGTTACATGAAATGCTTCTATGCTTGCCGTTGTACTATCCTTCCACTTAATTTGTGCTTAGCGTGTTAGCTTAGATAACAAGCTGGTAAAATGGTACATTAGTCTGTGCGAATTTGGCAAATTTTGTGACCTACTAAAGTTTTTTTAGACAAATATTTGAGAATGAAAATGAGGATATTTTGAAAATTATAAACATCTCCAGCAGAAATGGCTGAAGTTAAGTTAAATTTTTATAATTTAGGGCTACTTAAGGCGTCTGGTTTCCTTCGCAAATGGCTGATTTGAGAAACTTTTGGAGAGTCAAGAACACAAACGAAAGGACCCAAATAGTGAGTGAAGTGAGTCAAACATTAGTAAGTCGAGGTTCGAGAATCGCTGTAGGTTATAAGATCAGGAGACAAGCTATTGGTAACTTAGCAGCTATGATTATCGAAGCAATATTTGATAAACTTATCGATAATTTCTTACTGTCTTTATCAAAGCCATAACAGATACTGATGGTACTATCACCATCTATATCGATATTTTTATCGTTATCAATATATATTTTTTCTGTTATCGATTTCGTTATTTGTATCGTTATCGATACTTTTGTCATTATTATGTTTAATTTTTATCGTTGCGACATCGATTCTTTGTCTTAACATCGATTATGTTATCGGCACCTATATTTTTTTAGGTATGGAATTTTGCTATGCCTGAGCGTACTACGAAAGCCTACCGAGATCCCCATCAGTGCTGCAAATCGTCCTAAGCTATGAAGTGGCATATTGGGAATAAAAAAGTGTCAACTAGAAAAATAAAAAAGCCAAATAATCGAAGGAAGATTATTGCTTTCTTTCATTACCTTTCTTTAATTTTGTTAACCTTTTTAAAATTTTGATTTATTTATTTTTATTCTATTTTCTTATTTATTTTTGTTATATTAATTTTTTATTATTATTGATTCTCTTTAAATATTTGTTGATTTTAATATTAAATTCCTAAATTTTTATTCATTTTGTTTTTTATTTATGTGTATACATATATATGGTATTTTGTTAAAACTTTTATTTTTACTTTATTTTCTATTATATTTATTTTAAGACAGTTATTTTATTTTAGTTATTAATTTATCTCAATATTTAAGTTTTTTATTCTATTTAAATTTATAATTTTCTACATTGTAGCTTATGTTTATTTTTTTATTTATTTGTTTTTATTTTATAGTATTACTTAGTATAAACTTACAATGTTTTATTTATTTAATATTATACATATATGTATTTGGTTTAAGTTTATTTTATTTTTTATTTTATTGTGTTTTTTATTTAATTTTATTTGATTTGATATTTTTTATTTTATCTAAATTTTATTTTTTTTTACCTCAATATTTTATTCTATATAAATGTTATACTTTTATTTTGTTTTATATATTTATATATTTTTATATTATGTATGTCCATTTGGTATTTTAAATTTATTATATTTTGTTATTTTATTTTTATATTTTTGACTAAATATTTTTTTTTTCATGCACATTTTTCATTTTGTTTTATTATATTATTTGCAAAATTTTTAATTTTTTAATATTTTGAATTTGTTTTTTTTTTTTATTTTAAATTCCCTTATTTTTGCCGAGATTTTTCAACTTTTTACTTTTATTGTGGATTTTTTTTACTTAAATTATAAGCTTTGTCTAGCACTAATTCGTCAGTAAATTGTGAAATCGTTTTCATTTCATTATGTTTAACTTCGGAATTACCTACCTTTACGTAATGATTATCTACCTTTTTATTTATTATTATTTACTAACAGTCACTTTTTATTATGCAACATTTTATTGTTCATTATCCGTCATGCAAACTAACTGCTTTTATGGTCACTCAGCGAACTAAATAGCAATATAAAATACATTAGCAATTAATTGAATTGATATCAACCTCATGAATGAGTGCCATAACGAAGTCAAAAGTCATAAAATTGTGAATGAGAAAAAAATAGAGAAAATGCACAAAAAATCCTCTTAAATGTGAACGTATTAAAATTTGCGAAACGGAAAACAAGCAAATGTGTTAATGCAGTTACACAAAGGTTGCCCCAGAAAAAATGACAAAGCAAATGGCGATGAAGAGTATAGCAGATATAATATATTTAGCGCTTATTTATGACACTTGCAGACGTTTACAATACTATACATATGTATTTCAAATGTTGAAAGTTATTAACTTTGCATTCAACAAACAGATATAGTTTGGTTAGAAATTGCAAACTCTACAATACCACCCTCGAGCAATTTCTCATTCGATTTGGTAAACTTTGCAGTGGAGCAGCATGAATGAATGAATGAACGAATGAACAACTGAGTAATTGGACGCGCTGCCGGCAGCCAGCGTGAGCGAGTGAACGTGACTTTCGCGTAATTTGGCAAAGCGATAAGAGTAGCAAATTTCGAAAAGTAGAAATGATAACTTCAATGTAAGGAGGAAATTCTAAAACACTTGTGCGGCAAATTATAAGAAATTTAATACGGGGGAAAGCTCAATACTGTTTCCTTCGATCTTACTCTATACATTTTCTACTGTATTAACTGCATACATATATTTGCTATCATTTCATTGACCTCCCATCTTATTGGCTTAATTTTTGGCGTTCACGCTTTTGTAAGAATTCAACAGTTTTTTTCTGACCTTGAGCGCTTTTCTCTTAGATAATTAATCAAACCAAAACACCAAATATTTAATACCAAGTCGTATTACTATTTAGAGCATTTCATATAAAATTTATTGCATGTGTGTGCTAACAGAATTAAGGGCTAGACATATGTATAATTTCTTAATTTCAAAAAACACAAAGAGACTAAAGAAAACCCACCCCAAAAATTGTCAGACACAGATTGGCATAGAAGGAAACGAAAAAACCCACAAATTTTTTAAACTTTGTTTAAATTTGATGATAATATGCAAATTATTTCAAAGGAAAAAATAAAAATAAGAAATGCAAAATTTCAAAAAATTTGGGTAATTTTTTAAATCTATTAATTCAGTTCTCAAAAAAAAACACAAGATATATTTTTTTGGTTTCTGTTGCTTGAAATCCTACTTTGCTGTTGCTGTAAATTTTCTTAAAGAAATACATTTTTCCTGAGAGCTGCATACTGCGTCATTTTGTATGAATGCCTTTAAAACAAATAGCTCTTTTTTTTTAAATGTGTTTAAAAAATTTACAGTAGAAAATTAACCAAAATTATAGAAATAAAAATTAAAGAAATTAACAAATAAAAGAGATATATGCAGCAAATATAAAACAATATATTTTTAAAGAAATAAAAGAACTTAAAAAAAATACTAAGAATTATTTTTTGATTATTATAGAAAAAATAATAAAATAATAACAAATAAATAAATAAATAAAAACGAGTGTGAGGGAAAGAGGAATTCTTTAACACATTAAAAAATCTTAAAACCAATTTAAAATAGTTTTCCTAATATGTTTATAATTAAAAATACATAGATACAAGTAACTATTTCTATACAAAAGTTACTTTTGTACATTTTTAAACATTTTTCGTTTTGTTGTTTTAAAAACTGTTTGGTTTGAATAAAAAATATTGCGGAAAAGTTTTTATTTTGCAAGAAAATAAAAAATAAATCTTTGTTCAAAGAAATATTTTAACAGTTTTATGAATTTTTTAATAAAAAAAAAATTATTTGCTCCAAAAAAATTATAAATAAATGCTTACAATTTTACGCTTTTATCTTCGTAAACTTCGCAGCTGGAAATTGAAATATATCTTATTTTTAATGTCTTGAAATTTGAAATGTTTTTAAATATAGCATATTGACATATTTTTATAATATTATTTAACAAGTATCCTTTTTCCTTGTAAATAGATATTATCCCATCCCATTTTTGTCACTGCCCTTCTATACTTGAGATATTTCCCTCATCACGGGAAGCCAGCCACTCTAATGTTTACATTGTTCAAGGCAAAAGCGAAGGCAATTCTTGCTGCTGCTTAATCCATTATTAGTAGGTGAGCCCATTAAAGACTTAACTGCTTAACATCACTGACTCAAATAGCAGCAGCAACAACAAATAGCAAAGCAATGCATATGCAACAAAGAAGCCTATCTATCGGTCGATCGGCCACTGCTTTGCTTGGCTAGAACAGCTTTAAAGCTCCAAAGCAGGCCACAAATAGAAAGCCTCTTGGGGATTTCAATTACAACTCAGGCGGTTCGCCGGCTCTGTTGATTCTTGCTGACTGTGCCAAGAAGCGATTGCAAAGCAAATGTTTAAATGGGTGTGCACACATATGTATGTACATATGTATGTACATTACACATTTGTAATGTAGGACCGATAGTCACACAGATGATTATTGTATTTTGCTTGCTTGTGCTGCTGTGGCACGTAGTTGTGCCTGCGAAAGTCCAAAGTGAATCGAAGATTGCGCTGCATAATTAATCAAAATGGGAAATGTGAGCCAACTGAATTGTTGCTATGACTTATTGACTTAAGGATTGAGTGACTGGCAAATAGACTGAGCTTCGAATGGTAAGTATTGTTGAAAGAAATTAAATGCAAATTTTAGCCAAACAACCAATAATACTTAAAAAAAAAAATACCTAAAATTTCTACAAAAGTCAGAAATAGGTAAAAGTTTCATGAAAGTTAATACCAAAGAATTACTAACAAATACTTAGCTTTAAATATTTTTACACAGCGGCCTGCTGACCCAATGCCACAGTGCCACACTTGTCCTATTGCACCACCTGCCCGACACAGCTCAACTCATAAAGTCGCTCAATCACCTGTCTACGGACCGCCGCTGATGAACTGTCGGCAACATAAAAGCCCAATTGACTAACGGCTCATATATCAATTAATATGGGCCTGGCTGGATGTACACATGCACTCAAAAGCTGCCTTACAGTCAATTAAGTGTTGCATCGCAAAAATAGCAACAAAAAAATTTCCACTGTCCATACAGCGAAAGAGGCCACGTCTATATTGACAGTTGACGTTTCACTGACAGTCTCATTGAGTGACAAGCAACGATAACGCAGTTGAAGATGCAAGCAGGCCGCTATTGAAGTACCAACATGGCGTAAAATTTTGAGCGAATCAGTGAAATACAAAGTATAGCTCGGAAGCATTGAACTGTCAAAACTTCTGACTGATTCTAAGAATGTTTTTTTTTAGAAATAGCCAAAATTTTGACAAAAATATGATACTAATTTTTAAAATGAAGAATAATTTGTATAAAAAAGTAAATATATGTTATTTGTCATTTAATTAAAAAAAAAAAAAATTACATACTATTTTGGAAAATATGTAATAAAAAAAAAAAATAGTAAACAATTTTTCCCCCTTTTTCGAATACATTTCTAAATTTTTTTCTTAAGCAGGAAAGTCAATTTAAATTCGCCAAAAACTTAGTAATTCAAAAGTATTTTTTTTT
This sequence comes from Rhagoletis zephyria, assembly GCF_001687245.7. Taxonomy (NCBI): domain Eukaryota; kingdom Metazoa; phylum Arthropoda; class Insecta; order Diptera; family Tephritidae; genus Rhagoletis; species Rhagoletis zephyria. The sequence goes on along the minus strand of NW_016160027.1, from coordinate 386 downwards.
TTTTAATTTGAAAGTCATTTATTCGATCAGTATAATTTTTTTCCTTTTTTTTAATAATTCTATGTAGGATGCGGGGGAAAGTTCTTTTAAGGAAATACAATTTTTTTTCTTAAACAGAAATTTCAATTTACATTTGCAAAAAACTTAGTAATTCAAAAGTTTTTTTTTTAATTTGAAAGTCATTTATTTGATCCGTACAATTTTTTTTAATATTTTTTTAAATGATTCTATGTGGAATGCGGGGGAAAATTCTTTTAAGGAAATACAGTTGAAATAATCTTAAAAAATATTAGCTTTTATAAAAAATTATTAATTTATTTTTCCTTGGTAAACTTACTTTATAGAGAATATAAAATATTTTGTAGTAATAAAACTCGCGTGTTTAA
>NW_016160026.1:42507-72026 GCF_001687245.7 Rhagoletis zephyria | reverse complement strand
TAAATAATAAAATAACTACTCAGTATTGGAACTACTTCTGAATATCAACATTTGCAGTTTCAATCTCAGTATCCATGAAAAATGTAAGAGCTAGGTAAAAAAAAATTGATTTTTGAAATCTCCGTACTCTAATCCACCAAGAAACGAATTTTTACTCAAATCCGTCCATTATTCTATTTTTGCCCACTTTTTATATGGAGACACAGCACTGTGTAACGGTGCGTATTAGATGGCATTGATTATTAAATAATTTGAATTTAATTTTTCAACGGGTGGCAACTGTTTTTGGAAAACTAAAACCAGTTTGCACATTTACAGACTAAGCGCTTTAAATTGACATCTCATTTTTTAAAATCGGGCGAACGTTTCAGATCTTTTTATACTGGACAGAAAATCCCTTCCCTTATATATAGATGTATATATAAGATGACCACCTTTCCTTTCGAAAAATCCGGTACAGTAAAATTATTTTCGTTCATTCTGAGATCTATTTTATTTTTTACGTAAATGTTATAAAATCCATTACAAATTGAATTTGAAGCAAATTATACAGTATTGGTACGGTGGCCATATTCACCGTTGTAAAATAAAGGAGATTTTTTTTTCAAAATGATTTGGGAATACGTACATACAACTTGTATGATAGAAGTACCTTACCCATATCGTAACTTAAATCACATATTTGCCAGTTAATTATATTATTTAATTGCACAAGTTCTCTGTAGCGAAAAATTAAGCCAAATCCTTTTCAAGGACTTAGCCATCCTTTGCTTCCGAAATGCGTTTACCATAATTCATACTGCACGACGAAGCCAGCACACAGTCGGTTCAAAATTGGAATTTAATGTTCATAATGCACCGACGCCTTAATTTTTCAACTTTTACTAAAAACCAAAAAAAAATGTTATTTCGGTGAANAATTGCACAAGTTCTCTGTAGCGAAAAATTAAGCCAAATCCTTTTCAAGGACTTAGCCATCCTTTGCTTCCGAAATGCGTTTACCATAATTCATACTGCACGACGAAGCCAGCACACAGTCGGTTCAACATTGGAATTTAATGTTCATAATGCACCGACGCCTTAATTTTTCAACTTTTACTAAAAACCAAAAAAAAATGTTATTTTGGTGAAAATTTTTTTTATAACATTTCAAATTTATTTTTTTGTGCATTTTTTTTTTGGTTTGGGGGGAACCATAAACTTGTTTTCAACTATCTTTTTTATGTAACATTAACTGGAACAGCAGAACACATTTTCTTCAAAATTGCTACTTTATATGCATTTTGCACTAAAAAATCTAATTTCATTAAATAAAAGTAAAGAAATTAGGCTCAACTGATCTCTTGCAGATATCGTAAGCTTTCATAAAAAAAAAATAGAAATTAGTCAAATTAAGTGAAAAATGAAGGCTCCAGTGAATTACGAACACTAAATGTCAGTTTTGAACCACTGTGCAGCAGGGGGTTTATTGTTCTCTTTCAGTGGAACTGGAAACTCAGCGTGCAACACGATTCTGGGCACAACTTTCCCTGTGCTTTATAGATTGTACAAAGATTACGGATTAAATAGAAACCCTTAAGTGGGGTGCGAAAGAAACTGACGAAGGTTTTCATTATATTTACCTCTGAAAAAATGCAGAGCCGATTTAAAGGACTGTTTAAGAAATAAAGGACAAAAGGCGTCCTTTATTTTGAAAAAAATTATATAGGACAGGGGGTTAAAATAAAGGACTGTCCTTTAAAATAAAGGACGGATGGTCACCGTAAGTATTGGCCAAATCTATAGCCCCCCCCCCATTTAGAAGTGATATTGTTTGCCACTTATGTTTATGGTGTTACACTGATCGTGAACTTTTTAAGTGACCTAGTACACGTCGTAGGGCTGGTGAAGTAATTCACGAAATTGCATTTAAAATTTTTGTAACACCCTCAAATTCTCCACTTATTCTTAAAAAACCATTTTTACATGACTTTCCGCATGTGCTTCATGAGGACAATTTTATATCTTATGCAATTTCTGACATTTAATTATTTGACTATACTTAATTTATAAAGTTGAATAATTGAAACTCAAATTTGAGTAAATATTTAAGTCTTACCGCAATTATTTCGAAAAAGCGTTGAGCACAAACCAAAATGAATGTAAACAAAATAGCTGATTGAGGGTTGCACAGCACACTGCGTAAAGTTGCGCTACAAAATTGCCGCGCAAAGATTCCCTTTTTGTGCAAATGGCTTTCCATACAAATTTTGACATTTCATTTGCGAGGATCTAAAATTGCACAGTTTGCCGAGTTTGCGAGAGTTTTGCGCTTTTAAATGAGTACCCTTATTGTAAATGTGTTGAAAGTTGTTGGAATAAGTCTGAAGTTAAAATTAAACATTCTTTTAGAATTAATGACTAAAATATACAATTTTCTTTTGAAATTTTAGCAAACATATTGTAGAAGTGGGAAAAATAATAAAAATTGGTTTAAACTTCAGATTTATTCCAAAAATTTTCCACATATTTACAATGCGCTCGCAAAACTTATTATTTCTTTAAAAAGGACAAATATTCCTGTTTTTAAAGCCAGATAAATACTTAACATTGGTTATTTTTCTTATAAGTTTTCATTGAAAACATTCAGTCCACGCTTTCTTGACATTTTTCGCTTTCTTATTTGAGCTAGTAACGGGGAAAATATCGTTATTGTCGATAAAATAAAGAAAGCACTTGGACGTTACACGATCAAGATCTTGGTTTCAAGTTGCAATACACTCACACTTTTTTACTGACACACACGCACGTTTACAACTTGAACGTCGACTTAATATCAATTTTTACTTTCAAGTCGTGCAGCAACTTGAAAGTCAAGTCAAACAGCTGATTCATTGTTTTTCTAAAAATGTACATACCTTTGCATATTCCGGTACATTTGCTTGTATCCAAACCTTCTTTTCGGTACACGGTATAAAACCAAAAGTTTCGGTACTGTACCGGAGATTTAGGTGCAGGTGGTCACTTTATATATATAGCTATAGATAATTAATACGACTTACATTAAGCTACTGGAGAGCCTTCAAAATGCGTGCGGTTCTTGTAAATCTATTTGAAGGAACACTTTACTCGTTGAATTCCGGTGTGATCTTTTATTTGTAAAATTATATGAAAGCTCAGCTTATAGACAGAGTTTAAAGCTTTTAATATGCACTTTATATAACCTTCAACTATTTATATATGTATTTATGTATCTAATTTTTTTGTTTTGAAAAATATTCTATTGGAAAAGAGTAGAATTTTAGTTCGCTCAAATTTTAATCCATCTTTATACTTGAGTACCCAAACTACATATCGAGGGCTTATATTCAATACCCCCTATCTGCACTTTTCACAAAAATTAGATTCTGATATAAAAATCCACCTAGCTGCCATCGCTGATATTAATGCTGACCTTGTTTAACGCTTGACAGAAGAATTCACTATTAAATTGCAAGGTCTGAATTAACGTCAGTGATGACAGGTAAGTCCCAGACGGGTTCTAACATCACAAAGTAGTTTTTGTCAAAATTCCAGATTAGTGCAGGTATTGAATATAAGCCCTTTATATGGTATGTATACAAGTTTTAAAGAATCCTCTTAAAGAGACTGTGCCATCTAAATATTTCGTATTTGTTGTTATAAATTTTCATGTAGCGAAAATATGCGAGCAACATTTGGCTACACTCAGAAAATTCCAAGGTACACGCTGGGGAAGGCCATTTCAAGGCTAAAAGCGGTAGAATTAAATAACGATATACTAGAATTATGAATAATGTACCAGCGGAAGTGAGCACATTTGTTATATTCATGTGCCTAGTACACAATTATTTATGTATATTCAAGTACGTGGTGTCTTATGGTGCAGCGAACTCAGTGTCATACGAGTATATCATCTCCTTGCCGCGTCTGTCACATTTCTTGAATGAATGAAAGCACAGTGTGCGATGACCTTCATGCAGCTGCCGGTAGTTAAAAGAAGCGCAATGAGTGTCGGTAGGAGTAGGGGAAGGGTTTGTCGTCACGGTTGTTGGCCTAAAAGAAAAATGTTTGGTCCCACACAATGAAAAACAAATTTTGACAAGTTGACGTGCACGTTTGTTTGCTTTGCGGTTTTTCAACATATGTACATACACAAACAAATTTATTTAGTTATGCCAATTTGTACTACATACATATGTGCCTCTGCGCGAAAAAAATGCAAATGACAACCTTGAACCTCAGTGACGGCGGCACGCACATGAAACTGAGCTATTTTCCCCAAGCACGCAAAGCGAAATATTTGAAAGTTTTTTTTACGTGTGTGCAATGAAGGTGATTTTTATTAGACAAAAATAAAAACAAGCAGTCATTCACATACGAGCAAGCAGGGATAGCCACGCGCATAAACAATATTTTTTCACTAAAACCACAAACAAATAGTTTGCGTTCTTGATGCCTTTTTCACAAAACAAAACAAAAAATTAAAAAAAAAATAAAAACGTATACAATTTTGTGAAAAACTAGCTTTAGCACTGCGTATTCATACAATATTTCAAGTGAATGCGCATGGGAATTGTGCTTTGCTAAATTTTTTTTAGCCAAAAAGCTTTTTGGTTATCCATTTCACTCAACGCTTTGACAGGTAAGCTGGCAAATTTTCATTACCATACGCTTTGAATTGCTCACCCACCTACTTGTTTTTTGTTCTTTCTTTTCAGTTCTCATTTCAATTACCTTTTTGTATTTTTTTTTGTGTATGCCAATGACACTTGCTGTCGCTTTGCATTTACATATTTAGCACACTTCTACTGCCAAATTCTTTGAATCATTTTACGGCTGTCATTCGCCAGCAATGTACCTGCCAATTAAGTGATTTCAGTGGCAATCATTTCAGTTCGTTGCGCTTTTTAAGGCTTTCACAAAACTACTATTTTTTTGTACTTTCAGGGGAATGCTCTATTTCACATCAGGCTAATAGAATTTTTTGCCCTAGCTATATTGTCATAGTAAAATGGAAGTCAAAGAAAGGTATAGAAAATATAAATCTTATGAAAAATGCGCATAGTTGGGTTAGATAACTAAGTGCTTCTGGTATTTTTTTTTTAAATTGCTTTCCACCGAGCACTTTAGTTCAATTACCGAAAGTAGCTTTGAAGAGGGCGTACATTTTTATTCATTAATGAAGATTTTCATAAAATCCACTTCCTCTTTGACTATCTTTGTATTTTTGTTTTTGAAATCTTAATTCATTATTTTAATTTAATAAGCTCTTAACCCTATTTTCCATTTAATCTTAGTATCGTAATTTCGTTTCTTAGGATGTGTATATTATTTTCGACTTTTGTATTAAAAAATACTTTCTCCCATCAGTAACATTTACCTGTGATTTTTGCTTAAAGAGGCGATAGCTCAGTTGCTTCAATGAAACTGATAGAGATAAACCACCAAAAATCCTCTCGCCTTAGAAGCAAGACAGGTTACTTTAAATTTGGCTCAGCCTCAGTAAAGAGCAATTTCTATGCCGACTTTAAGACCTCTGTGGAATTTTTTTTTTATATCGACTATTTCTATTCAAATACGACCAAAGCTCACACCGAAGAAGAAGCATTTTAAAGTTTCTGTAGACTTTATATTCGAGATATTTTTTGAGGTTTCTACATATTTTCTTGAAACTCTCTTTGCCAGTCGTGCACAGAGGTAAAATCTCTCTATTACAGTGATGCGTAGAGAGAGCTTTTTCTCAATACGCGCCTACATATACAAAATGTATGGAAAGTTTAAAAAAGCTTTGCCCGCGTGCAAGGCGGTGCCCATCAGTGCTCTATTATCATCAGTGATCTTTATCAATGTTGGCCATTATTAAGGCACGTGTGCCAAAACTTATAAAAGCTTTTCGTACAATTTGTATTGGGCGAGAAGCTTTTTAAAGCTACACATTCTCCTGTATTAGGGGCTGGAATGGGAGATTGCTTAATAAAGTGAATATCCGCAAGCTTAAAAGCCTGATTATGGCAACTTAACTTAACGCAACTTGGAATTTAAAAAATCAATATGAAACAGATTTCGACGTATCACTAAGCTACGTTAAGTTTCGGCTGTTCAATTATAAGCAACATCCATTTAAGAGAATTTTTAAGTAAGAGCCTGTAATTTACTTTAAATTGAACTAGTCCGACCATGAGACCATTTCTCCTGTATTAGGATGGAACGGTGGTTGGCTTAATAAGGTGAATAGCCGTAAGCCCTAATTGGCGGATAGACCCATGTTTCCCTCTTACCACTTGAGCCTTTTTGAACTTAAAGTACTATTTCACAAAAGGTTTTCACGTTTCTATTAGGAAGATTATTCTTTTAATCTTAATGATAAGGGGTCCATATCTTTGGGGTCACCAGAGGCTCCATGCGACTAACTAATTATGTGATTTTCTAGATGCGCCTAATAACGACGAGCTTATAATGACGTTTTGAACGCCATTTTAGACACTGGAGTTCCCTATTCCTTTTAGAATGAGAAAGTCACCCCAAACTTAGATCGGCCAGAAAGGGTGGAAGCGAAGTGTCACAATCCACCTAAGAGTACTGACAACTTCAAAAACTCAGAACTTGATGTTATAGTACACAAGCGATTTTCTTAGGAATCCATCACTTAGGGCCGTGGTCACCATTTCTAATTAAAACTATGTAATTCCCCGTTAAACATCATTATTGATGTAATCGACTCCATGCACGTAATACTGAGTTGGTACGTGGATAAAGTTGATTAACTGAGGATTAATATTAACGAGACATGGAACACTAAGCATTTTTCGCCTCAGAGTTCTGCTTTTATAGAGGCAGAGTTAGATAGAGTTGGATATATGTATGTAGAACTATACCCTTTTAATGATAGACCGGCTGCAGTTCAAGCTTCCAACACTTTTACGTTTATTATTGAAATAGCGGTGAACTGCCATTAACTTCTACAGGAGATGGTTAAAGATCATATAGAACTTCGGATTAATAGAAATAGAGGAAAAAAATATGGCGGGCGAACTCTAAGAGTAAGGCACAAGCACGCAGCATCCTCCAGTTAAAGAGGTCGAGAGTGAATACATAAATGTATATTAGGGCGGGTTAATTTATATGAGAGATTTTTTCGAATATGCGCGTATAGCACAGCAGGATTCTACGTGTAATTCTAAGCAAATTTGCTGAATAAACCATGGGTCTAATATCAATTTGGAGGTCGCGAACTTGTAAAAATAGGTTCCATAGCATTTTGCTGTTCTGTAGTAAAGAAGTGCTTAATAAATTTTGTATAAAAATATGCAAGAGAAGGTTTGTTGGTGTGAGGAATCCATTTCTATACTTATTTTTTTTCTTAGAACTTCCACCAGTGGGCGCTAGAATGGAAATTTTCACATTTTCTTCGAAACATATTTTTACAATTTGACAAACTCCAAATTGATTTTAGACATCTGTTTTCTTCGGCAAATTTGCTTAGAATTACACGTAGAATTCTACTAGGCTATATGCGCATAGTCGAAAAAAATTTACCCGCTATATATAAGGAATTTTTTTTATAAATGCATAGTTAAGGCAAACATTTACTAAATATGATCGGTTCACGAAGTTCATTTCTATATAGAAGCAGATTGTTGCCCAGTTACACAGCGGTTCGGATCGCAAATCTAGCTGGATGAAACTATTTAAACAAATACTCGTTGATGGATCTTTATACCACTTCTTACCTAGGGGATTTTTGGGTCACTGATTACGAATCTGAAGTCACTTATCAAAAATTCAAAATGGCGGATCCAATATGGCGGACGAAAATTTAAAAAAATCGGTAGATTTATATGAAACTGGGTATCTGGGGGTTTTCTGGGTCGCTAATTACATATCTAAAGTCATTTACCAAAAATTCAAAATGGCGGATCGAATACGCCGGACGAAAATTTAAAAAAATCGGTAGATTTCTATGTAACTGGGTATCTGGGGATTTTCTGGGTTGCTGATTACGAATCTAAAGTCATTTACCAAAAACTCAAAACGCCAACATGGCAAGCGAAATATTTAAAAAATTTTAACATATGAAAATTTTTTGTTTGTACTTAAAACGATTACACATTTGTTAAAAATATTTCGCTTTATATTTTTATTTTTATTTTCACTTCCCAATAACAAATACATTTTAAAATAATTTTATGGAACAGCTAATTCTTTAATAAAAACAGTCCGTATTTTATTATTATTAATCTTAATTACTTTTTTCAAAAAAATGTCGTTTGTACTTTGTCAAAAATGTGCAATATTTGAAAAAAAAACTCAATAAACTTTCGAAAAAATGTCGATGCCCTTAATTAGGTTTCTTAGAAAGATATTGAGTGTGCAGTTTTGTTGCTCATTCAGTTCTATTAAAACAAAAAGATTTTTGGCAATTTTCTTTTTTGGTGAAGATGTTGCTCATATTCTCCATATAAAAAAATCATCGAACATACTTCGTATGGCAGAAAATGACTGACATCGTCAACCAAAAAAATGCCAGCGATCAACGAAAAGCCCTCTAGGTACTTCAAACTTGCACTTTATTTCACTAAAATTTAATGGGCTACAAAACTGCATACCCAATATCTTTCTAAGAAACCTAATTAAGAACATCGAAATTTTTGCGAAAGTTTGTCGGTTTTTTTTTCAAATATTGTACAAAGTTTGAAACTTGGATTGATATGTGTTTTGTTAAAGAACATAGTACATTTTATGAAAAAATAATTACGATTAAATAGTAATAAAATAAGTTGTCAAAACTTGTCATTATGTGGGTGTCGTATAGTTATGATAAGCACTAGAATATGTATTATTCTTGACTTTCGTCTTCAACGTCAATGTTTGTTAATTGTGCTTCATTATTATTATTCAGCCTCATTGCGAGAGTCGTGTCGAATGCAAGTCGTTTTTCGAGAGTCGAATCGTATCGAAAATTTCATGTCATTGCCTAAAATTTCGACTCGACTAGTGTATTAAAACGGAAGAACTTGGCAGCACTGCATAGTTTTCGACGATTTTCGTCGTTTACTTATTTCAGCACGACAGTAGACAATGCCAATGTTGTCGAGTCGTACAATTTAGCCTAATTTACGACTTCCGCAATGAGGGTGAATATTTTTTATTTATTTACATAACCAAAGTTTTTATAACTCCAAGTATTTTTCTGTTTTAACACACAACCCACCCCGCCCGCTCTCCCCCCGTGGATCCGCCACTGATCTTATATTTATATTCAGATACATTCCTGTTAATAATTACTTTTGAATTTTGAGATTTGAGATACCGCCACTAAAATGTAAATATCTAACCCAATTGGTTAGACTTGGTTATCGAACTTATCCTCTGCATTTGCGAAAGTGTAAAGAATAATATGCAAGTGGTTTTATAACGGCCTTCGGCGGCCTTTACTTTTCCTACTCTTTAATTTATTTTTTTAATTAATCAAAACGATGATTTTTCAGAATAAATTTGCTTATACCAATCTGGACATAAATTGCGTTATGAACTCTGAATCTATAGCGGAATAAGTGTAATTTTTTGTTTATAAAGTCAATTTGCAATTAAGCAAATATTTTTGAGTGCAATTATCAATCTTTTAAGTTAAATTTCAGCTTTTAAAATAGAGTTCTCAAAGAGGCGGCGTTGACTTACCTTTTTTTTTTTGTTTTCATATGTTAATGCTTTAATAAATGCAATTTCTATTTGAACCATTAAGTATTTTAAAAACAAAAAAATTTGACTTTCGTCTAGCTAGATCTGCTATCCGAACCACTGTGCGTTATTGACTGGCCTACATAAGATTATCTGACATGCTTCACAGGCTTGCTGCTTTGGAAAATTAGATCTTTTATCTAAATTCTTAGTTTAATCAGACATCCAGGCTTTCAGTTTCAAGTGGGATTTCACTACGATCGTTGTAAAAGAGTGTATATCCTGACTGAAGTTCGCTTCTAGATTCATTTTAGATTGTTGGAAAATTACAAAATAAGAAGCTCAAAAAGCAAGTTACTTATTGGGAGAGGAATTACTTTTGATTATACGGCTTTTAGTACTTATCTAAATTGCCTTATAGAATGGTATCATTTAGGTATTTATTGCAATAAGATCAAGAGCAGAGTTGCGTAAATATTTCGACCAAAAAATTGCACCACTTTCTATTGAAAAGAAAATAGAAAAAATGGCCATCCTCAGAAACTGAAAAATACGAGCTAAAATGAACTGTTTTCTTTCTTATCAAAAAATTATTCCTCTCCGTTAAGGAAAGTAAGAAAATAATATTAGAAATTCAACGTTAAATATAACGAGGGCCCTCATAGCTTCATGAGTTCGCACAAAGGTACACAATTACATACATAAAGACATATGTATGTATGAGTATAGGCATTACCTCTGGACGCGCATTAAAATGCGCATTCTATCAAATATTGACGATGTGGCGAGTATGAAAAGGCACACCCGGGCCGGCCACGTATTGTATGCACACTTAAAAATATATGCTATACCAACAAAGGTAAAATAAGTCGAAGGCATTGCTGCTACACTCTATTAATTTTGACATATTTATGAAGTGCGCGACAATACATAGTGACGTGCAATTTACTACAAATGTACATATATGTAGTTCATATGTATATATGTACATTTTACTACCTAGACAAGCGCCGGTTATTTGGTTTTCCCTGCAATCACGACGTCATAACTGCCTACAAAAGGAGTCTTCAAATGTTGACTTTGCTTGCTTTGCTGGTGTCTTTGACTGCTGCACCTTTCTTTCTGACTTAGAGATTTTATTCGCACTGGTGTATGTACATTAAGGTGGTCCAAAGAAAGTAAAGCCGTAATTTAATACTCTCACCTACTAGGAGTGAGAAGCAGGGCTTGCAGATTGAAAAATATTGATTACATTTCGATGATAAATACTTTTTGCCCCATATAAAATTCATAGGAAACTTAAAAAAGAAAAACAGCGGCATCATAGAACAGTACTAGGGGTTGAGAGCATTAAAATTCCGATTTTACTTTCATCGCACGTATTTTTGAACCACCCTATTGTATATATGAACATTTGAATGTACATGGGTCGGCATGTACTGTTGTTGTCGTTCGAGAAATACATACGTATGTAATTCGCCTTCAATGTCAGCTGCAAAAATTGCAATTGTATTGTAATTTAATGTTTTCCTTTTGCTCATGCACTTTTGATGCGGTGAAATTTTATGATTTTTATGATTTCTTCTTTTGTGTTATGCAATATGTGTTATTATTACTTGGAATTGTACTTTCTTTGCTTAACAAATGTCATCCAAATGATGAAAATTGAGAGAGTGTGAGAAGGAAAATGGCAAAATTTGGTGGTAGGTGTAGGGTTGCCAACGTTTTCTAAGAAATTTATATTAATTTTTCAAAAAAATCTGAAAAAATATAGTACACTTCAAAAATTTATAGTCTTTTTTTTTTAAGAAAAAGTAAAAATGCTTTTTAAGTGTACATCTTTTTTCTTTATTATGCATTTTCCCTATAAAAAAATATATTGCTTTATCGCTGTCAATATTTAAATTAACATAAGTCAAAAGTTAATTTTTTATTAGTGAGATATTCGTTTTATTTCTCTCATCTCACATCTCATCTCATCTTTGTTTTAAAGTATATTTATTTTAATATTGATTTTTCAGTATAAATGTCATCCATTTTAAAACATTTCTTTCTTACAAATGTCTGAAATATATTTATATTTATAATTGAAGAAATATAGTATTTTTGGAAACTATATTTTTTTTAGTATATAGTACGCAGACCCAAAAAATAGTACAATAATATATATTATCCTACGGTTGGCAACCCTAGGTACGTGGTAGAAGCACTAATGAAAAAAATTTAGCAACATTTTTTTTTCTTGAACTGAAGAAAAAAGGCTTTACTTTAAAAAAATCGGTTTTTAAGAGGTATTTGCTATAAATAAAAATTAAAAAAAAAAATTAATTCTAGACCTCACTGCCATTTTTAACGACATATAACGAGCTACTTTTGATCAATAACCGTCAAGCTATCCTTTATTGAACGCCGTGCGATAGGCTATCTTAACTCATAAACAATCCTATCTTTGTACTATGTCAGCGCTGTCCGACAAACTATCCTAACTTAGACGCGCCTATATGTTGTGTTATAACTCCATAGCTTAACAGCTTAATATAAGTAATCTATCCTGACGGCTTGGGGCCATCGATATGTATGTATACCAGAAAGAAAAAAAACATCCATCTATCGCCAATGCCATTGACCTTTCAAAGCCGCTTTAAGTACAACGAGTTTCCTGTATTTTTTCACTATTATTTGTACAATTTTTATACCAAACTTTCATTCCTATTTTCCATATTTTATGTGCATTGAAAGCTGCCAAGTGAATTTTTCAATTTTTCCGTCGCTCATACAACTCCTCTGTACCTTAATTAAAGCCCTTTTCAAAATGCGCATTTCCGTTATCACAATCAACATGCGGCAACTAACTGTGCAACATGCAATAACAAAGGCTTTGATGCAGTGGAGCATTCATGCACACACATACATATGTACATATCTATGCATCTTTTTGTGTTGGCTGCAACGTCATTCGAAAACCAACAACAAAAAGACCAAATTCAAAACAATAATAAATTCAGAAAAAAAACTCCTACAGGTGTTTCGTATTTGGAGTTGCAACATGATGCTGCAACAATGAATGTATGTATAAAAGCAACAAAGAGCAGACTTAAAAAAAACAAAAAAAAAATAAATATTGCCGCGCATGGGTGGAAAAAAATCTGTCAACTGTATACAAAGAAAAACAAAAATATAACAACAATCACGAAACTGCTTCTGACCTTATGCCTATAGATACTAAATATATACATATGTATGTATGTATATTTATGTACTCATACTTATGTAATGTATGTGCATATTTATGTATGCAGCACCTACTGAGTGTATGTAGGTATGTATGATTGTAGGTATACGTATTAAGTCTTGACAGCCAGTAAGTCGACTGGTCGATTATTCAGCTACCGGATTGGTTAGATGCCTGATTTGGTTGGCAGCTTTGTAGGCTTTGCTGATTTTGGTTTTTCATTATTGTTTGTTGTTTTCGCTGTTGTCTTTGAAGATTTTTTAAATTCATTTCTTGCCTTTTCTTTTATAATAAGTCATTGACTTTTTGGGGCATTAACAGGACCTTGCCTGTTGAAAGTTTGACTTTTTCGGGGGCTTAAAAAGGTTTTTAATGCAATGAAAACTTTTTACTTGAACATATATTTTTTTTTTTATTATTATACAAGCTTTGTTATTGACACATATTTTTTTATTTATTTAGTTAAAAGTATAAATAAATAAAGTAAGAGTAGTAACGTATAAATACAGAAGTAAAGTAAAGTAAACTAAAAAATGTAACGTAAAGTAAAGTAAAATAAAAAAATGTAAAGTAAAGTAAAGTATTTAAAGTAAAGTAATGTAAAGCGAGTAACGTAATGTAAAGCAAAGTAACGTAAAGTTAAGCAATAAATGTAAAGTAAAGTAGAGTAAAGTAATGTAAAGTAAAGTACAGTAAAGTAGTGTAATATAAAGTAAAGTAATGTAAAGAAAAGTAAAATAATGTAAAGTAAAGTAAAGTAACGTAAAGTAAAGTAAAGCAAAGTGAGGTAAAGTAAAGTAAAGTAAATTAAACTAAAGTACAGTAAAGTTAAGTAAATATAATTAAAGTAAATCAACGTAAAGTAGTGTAAAGTGAAGTAAAGCAAAGTGAGGTAAAGTAAAGCAAAGTGAGGTAAAGTAAAGTAAACTAAATTAAAGAAAAGTAAATTAAATTACAGTAAAGCAAAGTAAAGTAACGTAAAGTAAAAAATGCAAAGTAAAGTAATTTTAATTAAAGTCAAGTAAAGTAGAGTTAAGTAAAGTAAAATAAAGTAAAGTAAAGTAAAGTAAAATAAAATAAAATAAAGTAAAGTAAAGTAAAGTATGGTGAAGTTAAGCTAAGTTTAGATTAGACTAGTTCAGTTTAGATTAATTTAGTTTAGTTTGGTTTAGTTTAGTTCCGTATTTGCCGAAAATGTAGAATCACGCACCGAATTTAATTACAAAGAAAAAATAAAACAACATTTCCGGCATACATACATATGTATGTCCTTTGCTAGGTGCTCGGCGAAACTTCTATAAAGAAAAAGTTAATAAATTAAAGATATTTGCACCGAAGAACATTGCCAAGAAAAAGCCAAAAAAAAATACTTTAAGGATAAAAAATAGCATCGAAATGGCCTGAACAAGAAGCTACCTCATTCAACGTAGTAGCCAGAAGGCGACACAGCTGCTCGAGCATACAGCTGGAAAGATAAAGTGAAGCGCCTTTCCCGCTGAGGCACAAGTACATAACATACGTACATACATAGTTACATAAGTGCACAAGCACTCAAATGTGCAAACATACAAATGCCATATTTGCAGATGCAGATCTTTGACCACATTTGCTATGCAATCTTTGTTTTTTCAGGCTACTTTAGTTAGTTGCGCCTTTGCAAGCGCAACTCTATACATAGCCACCATAGTAGAAAAAACAAACGCATTTCGCTGACTAAAAGATGCACGCACACAATAGCAAACATTTTTTAGTGCACAGTTTGGCATTTGAATTAAATATTAACCATTTCCTGTAGGGAGTACATAGCTTTTTGCACTATCAGCAGCAGCAGCAGCAGCAGCAGAAAGCCAATGAAAAGCAGGAAGCGCTGCAATAAAACAGGCGGCCGACGAGCAGCTATAGTGTAGTCGGGGTGGCAAAAAATAGAAAAACTATTAGTCACTACTTTGCTGTAGCTCAGACTGAGAGGAAGGTGGACTATCGTTTGGCAAGAAGATTGCATTGCAATTCAGAAGTAGCTGAAATTTATTCCTTTTCACTTAAGTGGCAATCGAGCTACATAGCTAGCGTATCTCGGTATCCGAATGTACTGAGAAAGGGTATTGCATTTACTATTTGCGCTGCAATCGTGCGCTTTTCAATAGTAGGAAATTAAATACCAATCTTTGATTCTTGATAAGAATTTGCAAGGTTGAAGTGTTACAAAAGAAATGGCGAATATATTCAGCAAATGGTCTGCATAGTTGAAGACGGCGAGGAAGCTAAAACCAGGGTTTTAAATTGTGCATTTCAACTGGGCGAAGTTATTTTCGAAGGTGGAAAAATTTAAGATTATTGATAAACAACAGTGACTTCAATAATGAATATTATTTCATAAGATCGCGTGCTGCTATTCAGAAGATAGGATAAGTAACTTACTATTTAATTTTAACTGAACACTTGCAGCCCAAAATGAATCGAGGTCTCGACGCACACCATCCCATATGATAAAAGATTTGCTGTTGCTTCTTCCAATAGCATCCCGTCCACTCCATTAAAAAATGCATCACTTTTACTCCAAAAATCAAACAATAAAATTATGATGTCCATTGTTCGGCGGTTCGCCACTAGAGTATTCAGTGTGCAAATGTATTTACCATCATCGAGCCTACGACAGTGTTCTTCACACAACGCAAGCCATTGTGAAATGTCAAGGCAAAAAGTAAAGGAATTATTGCTGGTGCCTGGCTAGCCGGTGAAAAGGAACAGCCGCATAAGATGCGGAAATAATAGACTCACAAAAGGCTATTACTTTCTTATTTATGGGTGTACGACTGGGAGGGAACAATGTCACATAAACAACTGGCGGCCAGCAGCTAACCATATGGCCTTATTCGAATTTACCGGCCTGTTGTACGGGTAGAGTTTCATTGCTACATACTGGACCACACCGGATTCGCTGTAATATGCTTCATTATCGATAGTCGTCATCAAAAAATGAAAAGATATATAAAAAGTCAACGCGATTTTTCAGTTCCTTAAAACTTGCACTTTATTATACTAAACTTTAACAGGCTAACACTGCATATCCAAAATTTTCTAAAAATTCAGATTAAAAAGTTCAAAATTTTGATGAAAATTTTTTGAGTTTTTCTAGGCTCGGTATAAAAATTGAAATTTTGATTTATATGATTTTGGTTAAAGCATGAAACATATTAAAAACAAAAAAAAATTACTTTAAAAACTGTGCAAATATTTAACAAAAATCACAATGGACTCAATTTTGCACTTTTCCATAAAAATTTTGTTGTAAATTTTTTTGGTATCTTTCCAATTTTTCTACAAAGTTTGAAATTTGCACTTTAGATTAAAAAGTTCAAAATGTTTATGAAAATTTGTTGAATTATTTTAAGCTCTAAACCTTATATATATGGTTTTGGTTAAAGCATGAAACATATTTAAAAAATAAAACTTAAAAAATTCAGCTTTAAAAACATTTAACAAAAATCACGATGGACCAAATTTTTCACTTCTCCACACAAATTTTGTTGAATTTTTCCAATTTTTCTATAAAATTTGAAATTTACACTTCAGATTAAAAAGTTCAAAATTTTGCTGAAATTTTTTTGAATTTTTCTAAGCTCTGTATAAAAATTGAACGTTTGATTTATATGATTTTGGTTAAGGCATGAAACACATTAAAAAATAAATAATAAAAATAAAAAAAGTTTACTTTAAAAACCTTGCAAATATCAAACAAAAATCACGTTGGACTCAATTTTGCACTTTACCATACACATTTTGTGTACTGATGTAAGACTTTGTTAACCTTTTCTACAAAGTTTGAAATTTAGACTTCAGATTGAATTTTTCTACACAGTTTGAGTCGGCACTTATATGGTTTTTGTTGGATAATGAGCTGTATTTTTATACAAAACTAATAACCATTAAACAAAAAAAAGAAAATTAACCAAAAACTGGTCAAAATGTCGCGTCCCTATTATTTTTGACATGACTGTATGTCTGTATTTATAATAAATTCCATAAATTCCATACAAGACATATTTTGATTATCGGAGGCGAAAATTGCTCCTTTATTAGCTTCGAAAAATACTATTCTTGTGAGCTGTAGAAGAACGACTGATTTATATGTATTTCTATTGAATAATAGTTATTACTAGTTAGTTCTTCATTAGCTACCTTCTTTTAAGCTGCTTCAAAGAGGTTAAAAACTGCTTAGCTATGATTTATTGCTCTTTAACTACCGTTTCCATTGTTATAAGGAACACCTTTCGAACAAAAATAAACCAATATGTATCAGTTGAATAGGCAATGAAGTGTTAAGCACATATGAAAACGTAGAACCAAAGTATGTAGCTTACGAATGTAAATATGCGCGCATGCGCAGTCAAAGAACCACGCAATAGTGCGTAGACATAGAAAACTGAATACCTTAATATTCAACTGCGCAATTGGCAACAAGTTTTGCACGAGGAAAACAAATGAATTATCTACTTAGGGCCGTTTTCTCAAGTAAACTGTATCTTTAAAGCTCACTTTATATTTAAAGGTTGCATTAAAATTTATCATTGTGTCTAAAGTAAAGCATTTTATTATCGGTTTTAAATTGGTTTATAACCAAGAAACATATATTCGTCAAAAACCGATAACAGAAATGCTTAACTTTATACATAGCTTTATTTTTAATCCAACCTTTAAATATAAAGTGAGCGTTAAAGTTAAAGGTTACTTCAGAAAACGGCCCTTAAAATATTAAAAGCTTTGAGCCAGTACTTGTGAAAAGATTGTTGAATTGGTGGCACAATAAACAACCATCGTTAAGGCAATTTAAAAATAATGAAAAATAGATAATAAAACAAGCGTAAACAAAAAGGAATAAAAATAACAAAGAAATAGAATGAGCTAAAAAAATTGCTCGAAATTTTTTTTCCAAAAAACCTGAAGGAGATATTGAAATAGGGGAAAAAATAAACTAAAAATCATAACAAAGAAACCCATGATTACGGCAACTATTTGGCGAATAATTTTAAAGACAAATAATAATTTTTTGGCAAACTTACACAAATGACTATTCAGTGCCTGAATAGAGGTGGAAAACTGTGCATAGCATTGACTATCGATATTTGCCAATAATATTGCTGAACACTATCGATTGTACCGATTATATTTTCCACCTCTAATAACCGGCCTAAACCGCGGAAGAATATCTACATACATTTGGTATACTGATGGCTCCAAGCCTGGCCATGGCTAGGAAGCTGAGTACAACCCTCAAGTCTCTTTTTAAAGTTAGTGAGCTACGAGTCAGCATATGTATGTATGAAAAGTGGTCGACCACCAAACACATTCACATACATGCATACACTTTGAAAGCAGAATGGCGCTCTTCGCGCTGAAAGTGTGAGAAAAACACAAAATTGTTTTTTGAAGTGCCTTTTGGGTTTGACACTCATCGTCAGGAAAGTGGATGCACAGAGTTGCATAGACAGGGAAACAATTATCTTAAAGGTAAAAAAAAAATCAAACTTTACTTTGTAAAAAAAAAAATTATGCAAAACCAATTTTTACTTTATTTCACACAAGGAATTTATTCTTGTTTTTATGCGAATTAAAATAAATTCAAACCGATCTAAGTAATTCAACAAACGCGACACGCAGCGCGTCAAATGCAGCAGACTAGCGTGCGAGTGAGTGCAAAAAATCACGTCACAGGCAATAAAAACATCCGGCAAAAATAAGAGCTCGCGTGGAGATAAGCCAATAGAATAGTTGGGTACACACATACATATGTACATTAGGGCGACTCACCAAAAACTGTCGATGTTTGTCCACCGGAATTATAAAACTTATTGTGATGTTTTAAGACTTCCGCCAAAATATTTCGAAAAAAATTGTTATTAAATTTATTTATTTGAGCTAGACCGATTTGAAAATAGCTCCAAAAATATCATTATTTTGATTACGTCGATAAAATTTTTAAACATTTTCATGCAGGCCCTCTAAGCTTAAACTCGCCTATCATTTGAGGCGAAGTTTTGGAAATATTATTTTTTTAATTAATTTTATTGATAATAAAACTTGAGTTTTGAAGGTTTGTGGATTTTTAAATCGGTCTAGCTTATGTAAATCATAATATTTTTCTCAAATATTTTTTTGCGGAAGTCTGAAAAAATAATACGACATTATAATTCCAATAGAAAAACAGTACCGATTTGTTTTTGTATGGAGTGTGATGCACCCTAATGTACATACACCACATACGAATATACACAACATTGCTATAAACAAATATATGTACTAACCACACGCTAAGTGCTAAAATTCCTCATTTATTTACTTCATTGAATTAGTTAGTATACGCAAGCTAACAACGAACGGGTGAGTGAATGTTCAATGGTCGTTTGAATTAATTAAATTTAGTGAGAGATGAAATTCCACAGCTTGCACGATTAGCTAAAACTAACCTTTCCCAGACAGGCGAACAAGAGCAGCCAGCGTGAGTGGACCAACAAAGGCGGAGCAGCAAAACAAAAAAAAAAAAAAACTCAAAACAAAGCAGAAAACTTCAATCACACGAAAGTGTGCAGATGCATGAAGGTTCTAACACAGTGTGATGGCTGATCAATACACCTACTAATGCTTTCTCTTGCACCGCACATATTTGAATAGATATTCACCCATAAATCAGCACCAAAATACTTGAAAAATGCAAACGAGCTATATAGCAAGAGAACCGAAAAAAAAACATTTTGGCATTCTAGTGTACTGACCCTCGATCGCTGTACGTGTGTAGAGTAAACAATCGTGTGATGTAAACATAAAAAAAAAAAATTTTAATGAATTCGCTTATCTAACATTGAGCGAGGTCATCTGGGGAAGGCAGAGAGAAGCAGCAGCGGCAATAGTGAATCGTTACGCTAGCATAAAAACTCAAAAGAAGACTGATCTTGAATAGAATGCAGACAATGAAGAACCTAGTGGGCATACAATTGCCCAGAAACCAGTTCGATGTTGAATATACTTACTTATTATGGGTAGGCGGAATAAAATCTGCTTTATACGATAATGAATATGAAAGAAGGTTCAGATTGATGTAGAATCTGGCATAATAAAGAAGCAGTCACGCCTACTCAAAGTGATCTACATAATCATGGTTTTAATAAAGATCCAATAAAACACATATGTCATGCTGGTTTATAGTGTAAGAGTTTAATTTTTGAACAAAAAAAGGCATGTGACTTTGAATAATTTACGAGTTAATAGTATACAAATCAAATGTTATAAACACTGAACGATCGAAGATCAACACAAACTGTGATCGCCACTCACTTTGAATTAATAATATACCCTAAAAACCATTTCATATGCTAATCAACAACCAACAAATGCGTTGATCTTATCATCTTACAAATAGCTAAGTGGCATAAAATTAATTTTTTCGACTATGCAGCCTGGAACATTGAAGATCGCTTAGTATGCCCCCAAATATTCAACAGTTCGCTGCTAAGTGCTTACTAAAATTTATTAGCGTTTAATATGCAAATGAGTGTGAAAACTTACACTCCTGCACTCTTCTTTCAATAATTCAAAGACGCGAACGTTAGTGTGTGAGTAAATATATAGATCTACACAGCTGATAGGCAGTGTTTCCCACGTATCAAACTGATCTTACTAAAATGTATAAATAAATTATTCCTCTCTACTTTAGGCTTACATTTTTTTTTAATTTGTTGCAGAAAATATATTATCAGGTGATCTTGAAAATGTCTTAAATGGCGTTAGATATACGATGAGGAAATAAATATCTCATTTGTTTTTTCAACGTATTTTTTTTCTTGACAAAGTTGCTTAAAAATGAAAATTTTTAAATTTATTCACTTTTCTGCTTCTTCAAAATATGCTTGGGGTGTGTTCGCTTATCATCTTGTGTTTCTTGTTTCACATTGAGGGTTCCCTTACACAGCTTAGTGCTAAGATATCACTCGGCACTAATTTATTTACTTTTGAAATCGGTTTTGAGTAGCCTTTACTTTAAACCTCATTCACATACTTAGGAAATATTTTTTTCAAAATTTATTATAACAAATTAAGGAAAATCTACAACTCTACATATGTATGTCAAAAGGGGACCTATAAATTATGTAAATGTACGTCAAAGAAAACTTGGGGAAAATTTTATATAACAATTTTTGAAACCACTGTACCATAAATAAAGGAACATTTGAAAACTCTCAGGTGCAAAAAGAAGACATTTTCAAAATACATGGACCATTAATTCAAGTTTTTTTTTTATTTTCAGCCGTAAAAAATTATTTCGAAACATATAAAATTAAAGCGAAATTTTAAATATATTGGCGGGTGGAGAGTTATTTGTCGTTCTGGCGACTAGCAATTAACAAAGTATTGCCATTTTGAAACCATAAACTTTCTTATTAAATCGCTATTTCTCCGCTAATATATATAATTTTTTTATGAACAATAAATTTTTTTTACAAACAAATAGAAAGTTATCCGTCTTCTCATATGCCTAGAAACAAGATTTCTTCACCATTTTGTAAATACAGCTAAGCTGTTTAAGCAGAGAACGTATATGAAAATAGTTGCTACTTGTAAAAGGCAACTCTGGTAGTGACTACATTTAGATATTACTTTAGCGAAATTTTTATTGACTCCTTCTTCTCTTCTTTATTTTTAATAAATTTTCTAGAAAAGATCTACGCTGTGAACTTTGACACCTACTTTGTTACGTGGAGGACTGTTTCTGAAACTTGCCACACCTGTCAACTAACTAAAAGTAACTGACAGTTGCGCATACAAATCTATGCTTACATTACACTTAGTAAATATTTATAGTGCTTATCATATATATATATGCCGCTCTAATAATGACTACTTTGGACTATTTATATTTCTGTTATTTAATTGTAATAATTGTTGTATAAATATATAGTTCACTCTATAACAAACCCCATACTAATCCAAGTTTCACACTTTGCAACAAAAAAAAAAAAAAAAATCAACAAATCTCCATCAAAATTTCAAATGATTGACACCAAATGATTTTGTAGCCACTTCAAGCTTGCACTTTTTATACTAGAATTGAATGCGTTTAAAACTGATTTCCCAAAAAAGTGCACATTATTTTACTAGAATCATTTTTAACTGCATACCCAAAAATTGTCTACAAATTCGGAATAAGAAGTGTGATATTGTAATGAAAAATTGTTAATTTTTTCATAAATTTTTGTACAATGTTTGAAACTTGGATTTACATGTTTTTTTTTTATAGAATGAACTATATTTTTATAAAAAACGATTAAAATAATATAATACAAATATATATGCATACTCAAAACTTATCAATATCTGGCTGTCGTATAATTATGATAAGCACTATAAGTATGACGTTCATGTCGCCATTTGTGAAATGCGTGCCAAATATTGACTGACTTCTGCATGCAAAACATTTTTACGCTTTGTCAACATGCAAGAAAACTAAGAAGAACAACAACTGGCAACATCTTGTGCCAGCCAACAGTCAACGTACAACGCCAATGGCAGTCAATTCAGTTAGTTACCTCTTGTTTATTGTAATTTTAGTTATAAAATAAAAATAAACATGTTTATGGTGAAATTGCGTGACAGGATAGCGTCAACAGCAATGAGGTAACAACTAACCATTTATTTTTAGTAACTACATACATATGTATTGTACAATCTCTCATTGCTGGGCTTAAACCAATACGCAACCACTTTTATGCCAGCGTGTAAGTAAGTAGTTAAGTGATGAGCTGTGTTGCATATGCCACACTTTATGAACTGCAAAATGTAATAAATTCACATTTATTTGTTTGCTTAAATTTTGCTTGTTGACTTACATAGATATACATATGTAAGTAAGTGCTGAGNAAACATGTTTATGGTGAAATTGCGTGACAGGATAGCGTCAACAGCAATGATGTAACAACTAACCATTTATTTTTAGTAACTACATATGTATTGTACAATCTCTCATTGCTGGGCTTAAACCAATAAGCAACCACTTTTATGCCGGCGTGTAAGTAAGTAGTTAAGTGATGAGCTGTGTTGCATATGCCACACTTTATGAACTGCAAAATGTAATAAATTCACATTTATTTGTTCGCTTAAATTTTGCTTGTTGACTTACATAGATATACATAAGTAAGTGCTGAATTATGCCGCAAATTGGCGCCCAAAGTGGGTTAAGTTTGATTGCTCGTACGTATTTGTGCATGCCAAATGAATTTTTCTTGCACGACTGCCAAATTTCCAGGCACCGGAAGGTCGAGAGGCCAAGGACTTGTGAGTGCTACAATACGAGAAAGTTAACTGTATTTGAAAGGGTAGCTATAAAGTGGCATATTACAAAGTTAGTTAGTTTGATAATAAAAGCTGGCGCCCATGGCCTTGGCAGCAAGCAATGGGAGTGCCGCAGCTGGGAACCGAGTAGACAGGCAGAGCTTTTAGCGACCTTGATAGCCAGTGGTGTGTGAACAATTTAGAGCTACATCTAATATTTTGTTAGTTTAATATGTTAAAAATAGAAGTAAATAAAGTGTTGATGTAACGCACCTCAAATTACAAATTACAAATTGCTACTCATGGTACACTCTACCAAAGTAGGTACATAAATATTTAGTAAAGTTGAAGCGTCAGAATCATTTAAAGTAATTATTAGCATTTCCTTATTCAGAAGATTCTTTTTGCTTTCGTTTTTGAGTTTAGGTCGGTCTTGTGGCACTCCTAAAATTACGACTGAAAAGGGACAACGTAAATGTATGCTTTATAAGTTATTTATGTACATAGCATTTACAAAGCCACCCATACATTAATTGCTGCGCCTATTTATAAGCAATTAGCCGCAACATATCTTCTCAGCCAACCGGTTGCTGAGTCATGCGAATTTGAAGCTTAAGAAGATCGCTTCTCAGTCAACCAAATTGGTTTCACCAAAAAGCATCCTACGCTTTCCTCTGCGTGCGTTAAAAAAAAAAAATAAAAATGAAAAATACAAACAAAATACACCCACTTGTTGAAAAGATTTATTTTTTCTCATACTCAACGCTTTTTTGGATTAGTTTAGGCTGATTATGAAGATGATGCCAATTAATATGTAACATATTTAAGGCTTTTTAAGGCATATAAACCTTGACTTATGTGTTTCCGTTGGGAACGAACAAAAAACTTGTGTGTTTTCACTAATTAAGTACCAGTTTAATTTGAAAATTATAACCCATAAAAGGCAATTTTTTATAGTTTCCACTAGGCATTAAAATGACATTTGAAAAATGTGATGTGGACNTAAAAAAAAAAAAAAAAAAAAAAATGAAAAATACAAACAAAATACACCCACTTGTTGAAAAGATTTTTTTTTCTCATACGCAACGCTTTTTTGAATTAGTTTAGGCTGATTATGAAGATGATGCCAATTAATATGTAACATATTTAAGGCTTTTTAAGGCATATATACGAGTATAAGTTATTAAACCTTGACTTATGTGTTTCCGTTGGGAACGAACAAAAAAATTGTGTGTTTTCACTAAGTTTAATTTGAAAATTATAACCCATAAAAGGCAATTTTTTATAGTTTCCACTAGGCATTAAAATGACATTTGAAAAATGTGATGTGGACACATATTTAATGATTTAATTTTATTATTGCTTTAGCAATGCCACGAATATTTTTCAATGCCCAAATTGCTCAATAAAGTGTTTGTCATTTGATGCCCAGTGGTATGCCAGCATACTTTACTTTTCTAATTAAAACTTAAAATAAGAATATAAAATTATCTTCTGACTTACGCCCAAATGTTTTTATTTCTGTTTAACACAAAAAATCAGTTNCCCAGTGGTATGCCAGCATACTTTACTTTTCTAATTAAAACTTAAAATAATAATATAAAATTATCTTCTGACTTACGCCCAAATGTTTTTATTTCTGTTTAACACAAAAAATCAGTTAGCGAACATACCTGCAAAAAAAGAGAAACAAATTATTAAATTTTAGTAGTAACAAGCAGTAAAATTTAAAAAATTTTTATTAAAAGAATATAATTAAATTACTTCTGTAAAAAATGTACCCTTTAAGGGTTTTCATATCGTTTCTTTATGGTAAATGTATAGAATTCATACTTACGTATATTCGTATTCACATTTATAATTATACTCATATTCTTTTTCGTGCCCGTATTCCGGGGAAGATAAAAACAAACTAATAATCGCACAGCGGTTGAAATTCATCCACTACAATAAAGGTGAGTTTGGGTGAGGTGAGTTAAAGTGAGTTGAGTTGGGCTAAGTTGAGTTGATGTGTGTGGTGGGTGAGATAATTTAAGTTGTGGTGATTCGAGGTGAGGGGATGTGAAGTGAAATTAGTTAAGGTGAGTTGACGGGTGGTGAATTTAGCTGAGGTGACTTAAGGTGAATCGAGACGAGGTGTGTTGAAATGAGCTAACTAAAATAACATGCATATCTTAAAGCACAGTTACACACGGACGCAAAAACGGAGAACGTGACAGCTGACACGATCTATTTTATGGGATCTGCGTGTTAACAACTACCGCATGACCGTGACGTTTACGTTGCTTCTCTCTCTTTCTATCAACAGCAAACTTGATATGTTTCTAAACACTTCTACGCTACGTACACGTTCGTGGGTAACCGCGCTCTTAATCTTCAATTTTATATTTTTCTTTGTTATTTTATCTACATCCTTTTCTCTATCTCTATATTTGTGCCTTTGGTTTTCTTTGTTTTTTTCCTTTTTTTCCTTTGTTTTTATGTCTATCCTCATCTTCATCTTCATCCTTATCGTTATCGTTATCGTTATCTTCATTTTTACTCTTTTCTTCGTCTGCATATTAAGGTGAATTAAGGTTAAGGTGAGTTGAAGTGAGTTATGATGAGGTCAGGTGAGTTGAGGTGAGTAATATATCATATCTTAATCTTCAATACCTATATTTTCCTTTTCTCGGTCTGTATCTTTGCCTTAATCTTTATCTTTATCTTTATCTTTATCTTTATCTTTATCTTTATCTTTATCTTTATCTTTATCTTTATCTTTATTTTTATCTTTGTCTTTATCTATTACGTTGAGTTAAGGTAAATTTAAGTTGAGGTGGGTATAGATTTTTATCCTTATCTTTATTTGTGTCCTTATCTTTACGTTTAGGTATACTGGTATCATTATATTAAGTTAAATTATCCTCACCTTTGTCATTATCTTAACGTATCTTTATTTTTATCTGTTTGCATCGCTACAGCTAACTGCTAAGTAGTTTGGAAGGAATTTTTCAAATAAAAAACTAAACTTTATTCATCACCAACCCTTTTGATTTGCTTTAAGCCTAAAAAATAACCTACTGTTTTAAAATTAAAAATAATTTGTTATTGTGAGGTAAAAATTTTAGTTGAAAAGGCATACAGAGACTTAACTCCCACACGCTAACTGATTAATAAATAAGTCTTGATGCGTTAGGCGTTGCATTGTCCAGCTGGTGCGAGTAAATATTTGATTGTTGTTTTTGTGAATGGCTGCAAAAGTATGCTTGAAGTTTAAAAAAATGAATTGCGTATGCGAGCGTTGGAACAGCAATTAAAATGCAAAGCCTAATGCGGACAAAAAAAGTAAACGCAATACATAGTAAAAACTATTAATAAAGTACGACCACAAATTTGTTTTGGTGACTATCGCATAAAATAAATGTAAGCTTAGATACAAGAGCAAAAAAAGTGAAAGTAGTCAAATGAGTAAATATACAGAGAGGAATTATCTGCGCTCCTACAAAAACCTGTATCTCAAATTGACAAATTTTTCGAGTTGAAAATTTTGTGATGTTGCCTACACTTTCTATTGTTTACCTTTGCTACATAAGCTAGCGTTGCCACTGTGTAGCTGCTTCACCAGGACTCTTTTACTTAAAGACATTTGTGCCAATGAGTACCTGCTATGCTTGAATTGTCATAAGCCATAGACCATCACTCATTCTTGGTAGATACCACAGAACAATAACAACCAAAAATTTTAAACTAAAAAAAAATTGTAAAGGGCAAGGGAAGCATTGTGAGGCACGATTAATACAAAAATATATGAATGCGTCAGTATGCAAGAAAGGTAATAGAAGTGGTATGAATGTGGAAATATTTATATGCAAAACTGCTGCTTAAGGCATGAAAATGAGAACTTCCGTTGCATAGACAAGACAAAACAAAACTTTTACTTTACATGTATGTATATGTGTGTGTGCTAACATATTTACGCACGTATTTTGGTAAATCGATGTTCCTAGGGCTTCTAAAACGCCAGAATTAAATTCAAATTAACCCCGAAGAAATATCTATTTGTATTATGTTGAGTAAGAAATCCTACGGCTTAAGAGAAGATGGAATAGGAGTATATACCATCAGGTGAAAAAAAGTGATTTAATGAAACTAATTTCTTGGGACCTACCTTAGCAAGCCACTAATTCAGCAAAAGGGCCTCTAGTCGCGCTCAATTATATGTTTACATAACACAGCATAGTGCAATACATTCAGCAATGCCTTCAGTCAAACGCATTTTCACGCCCTACGCCAAAAGCCCTTCTATGTTTTTGTTTACGTTTTCGCTCATTCATATGGTTGACAGCTCAAATACGGCATACAAATTACAATTTAAGTTGAATGTGACAAGTGTACATTTGTGTGATTAGTATTTGAATGAAAGTGTGTATTGGTGTGTGTAGTTTGCTCATACATATATTCAAAGTATATTTTTTGATGCACCCATGCAGTCACGCCAACTGACCAAAGGTTTATGAAAAAGCGTATATAATTTATATTCGCTTCCTTGTTGTTGTTGCTGTCATTGTATGCATTTTCCAATGTGCCACTTGACAGCGGAAGCACTTATATGGCTGCGAGTGACCTTTTCTAGGAGAGGAAATATTTAATACTAACAATAAGCGCTATTTTCTTTTGTTTTGTAAATATTCTGTTGAAAAAGGGCGCGGCGTTAGAAAGTTCTGTTTGCTGTTATTTTAATTATACATATTATTGAAATAAATACATGCATATATGGTTGTGGGGAAAGTATTAGTACTCGTACCTTAACGAGGCTAGTTCATGATAACGGTGTTAGAGCTCAAAGCCCAATTAGCAAACACAAAACTGGCTAATAATGACGCCGTGGTACTCGACCTGAGTTTAAAGTGGTAAGCAGAAGGCGGAAAAAATACTTAAGAATTAAGAATTAGGGTAATTATGACTAGAGATGGAAAATTTTATTATACAAAAATATTAACAAAACTGATAGAATTTTTCTTTTTCAATAAAGAAATTTGTCGCCGCATTCGGCGTAGTTATCGATATAGGCATCATTATTACAATCCACAAATTTTTCGATACATCTATTTATCGATATCGCTATCGGTTTATAAGATTATCGATATATTTTTCGATAGTGGTGTCGAACTTTATATCGTTATCAAAAAATGTATCGCTAAATTTATATTTATCCATCTATTTATCGATTTCGTTATCGNGCTATCGGTTTATAAGATTATCGATATATTTTTCGATAGTGGTGTCGAACGTTTTATCGTTATCAAAATATGTATCGCTAAATTTATATTTATCCATCTATTTATCGATTTCGTTATCGAAATACATGATTATGGATAAATTTTTCGATAAATTTATCGATAATGATGTAGAAGTTTTATCGTTATAGAAACAAATATCGATACATTTACAGTTATCGATATTGAAAAAATCTCCCTCGTAAAAAATCTTTCACTTGTGGCATTCGCTCTGCATTATACGGAAATTTATTTGCTATTAAGAAGTATTCTTGGGGTATTCACGGCATATAACAATACGACATTTACGGTACCTTTGTGAATCCTTCAACTATGTTTCCATGAATACAATCAATTACGTTAAAGACCTTTTAACAGGGCAATACTGGCTAAGATAGTAAAAAGCCTTTCGTTAGACAAATGAAAGACAGATGGTAAGATAGTTCGAAAGACTTTTTTTATTCTAGCACAGAAGTCTTAGAAAAAGGCTCACTCTTTGTTATTTATCTAAATCTACATTTTATTCTTTTTTATTTTAATCTTTCAGATTTCTTATTTTTAAAAATGAAATATATAATTTTTGATTTAATTCAATTAATGCATTTTATGTATTTTTTTCCTGTTCATTGAATTGTCTTTAATGGTTTGGCTGTTATTGTTTTAAAATGAATATTTTTTTTAATTTCGTCCAATTNAAAAATCTCCCTCGTAAAAAATCTTTCACTTGTGGCATTCGCTCTGCATTCTACGGAAATTTATTTGCTGTTAAGAAGTATTCTTGGGGTATTCACGACATATAACAATACGACATTTACGATACCTTTGTGAATCCCTCAACTATGTTTCCATGAATACAATCAATTAACGGGTGATTTTTTTGAGGTTAGGATTTTCATGCATTAGTATTTGACAGATCACGTGGGATTTCAGACATGGTGTCAAAGAGAAAGATGCTCAGTATGCTTTGACATTTCATCATGAATAGACTTACTAACGAGCAACGCTTGCAAATCATTGAATTTTATTACCAA
>NW_016160026.1:35875-42223 GCF_001687245.7 Rhagoletis zephyria | reverse complement strand
ATGAAATTATCTTCAAAAAGTAAATGTCATGGACCAATCTAACGTTTCAAATAAAGAACCGATGAGATTTTGCAAATTTTATGCGTTTTTTTTAAAAAAAAAGGTATCAAGCTCTTAAAAAATCACCCGTTACTTTAAAGACCCTTTAACAGGCAATACTGGCTAAGATAATAAAAAGCCTTTCGTTAGACAAATGAAAGACAGATGGTAGTTCGAAAGACTTTTTTTATTCTAGCACAGAAGTCTTAGAAAAAGGCTCACTCTTTGTTATTTATCTAAATCTACATTTTATTCTTTTTATTTTAATCTTTCAGATTTCTTATTTTTAAAAATAAAATATATTTATTTTTTGATTTAATTTAATTAATGCATTTTATGTATTTTTTTTCTGTTCATTGTATTGTCTTTAATGGTTTGGCTGTTATTGTTTTAAAATGGATATTTTTTTTAATTTCGTCCAATTTTTAGTAACTTATTCTATTTTGTTCTGTTTTTAATTTTTTTTTTAGTTTTTTAGTTAAACTTTCTTTTGAGTTTTAGATTTTATTGTGACAAAAGAAATATTTTTTTTTTAATTTACTTTTTTGAAACTTCCTTTATTTATTTTTCTTTTTTAAATTTGACTTTTTATTCTCTTGTTATATTAATATATAATTATATATATTATTTATTAAAAGAATTTAATTTTCAGATTTTATTGTTTTAAATAGAAAAACATATTTTGTTTATTTCATTTAATTTTTAGGATCTTATTAATTTTTTTAGTTTTTCTTTTTGTATTTTTTAAATAAAATAAAGATATTTTTCTAGTTTAACTTTTAAGTACTATTCCTTTTTGATAAAATTTTTTTTCTAATTTAATTTTCTTTTATTTATTTTTTTAAGAAAAGTTTATATGTTGTTTAATTAATTTAATTTAATTTTAAAAAAAATTTTTTGTAAAAGGCGTACAGCATAATTTAGTAGATCTTTCAATTAGTCTTTCGAAAGACACTAAAGAGTTTTCAAGATAGTTGCCAAAATTGACAATTGCCTTACGAAAGACTTTTGTTGCCAGAATTGCCCTGTATATACATACATAAGATAAATACAGAGAAAAATCAAGAATGCGAAAATCAATTAAATAATTTAATTAAAGTTCTAAAAATACCTTCAAAGGCAACAATTTAATGATCTCGTACACCTGTTTGTTGCGAATTCTGTGGAAATAGGAAAGAGTTGCCATAATTGATTTTGTATACATTAAACTGAGAAAGACTTTCACCACATTGGCAGGCAACAACACCTGTATGCTCATAAAAAATACCAAAGAATTTATTTTATCATCCTCAACATCGATCACTTTCCACGTGCCAAAAGAATCCGCATTCCTTGTCTAAGAATAGCATTTTCTTACAAAGCAGCGAGGGGGAAAAACAGCAGAAACGAATAAGGAAAAGCCACAACAGAATGCTGCAGTGCAAGTAAAACATATTGGCAATTTTCAATTTCTGCGAAATACGTATTTACAACACAAATGGTAGTGGCTATTTTTAAAATAATCGACCAGGCCACGAAGACGACGCGACGTTGAGGCATGCGGCGCGCACTCGAAAAAGGAAAAATAAATATAACAGCGCGCGCATATTTGTCGCAAGAAAAGTCCGCGGCTACAAAGTAATGATAAGCGCACAGTCTGCTTGATTGCCGCATTTGCTGTTACCACTACCAGTTTGTGCGCGCGGTGCGGGTCTAACGCACTTGGCCACGCAACTTTAATCGAAAAAAAGATACTCGCCGATCGCCACGATCAATCCTGATCGACGTCGATCTGTATACGTCGCGCTGCAGATCTTTTACTGTCCACAGTGATTTGAGCCAAGCGCCGCAATCAAGCGCGTAACTACCTGCCGCTTCTGCCCTGGCGATTTGTCTCTCCTTTTGTATTTTGCACGCCTCCTTAGCTAATTGAACCGGCTGCGTCGCGTTGTTGAGACGAATCAGTGGCGGTTTCTCTTCATTTGTTGGTCACCTTGAGGTACTTCAGCTTAGTCGCAACTACTTGACTTAATCGGCGACTAGGCGGCGCGCAAAGAAATTAACTTTTATTTTGACTTTTCACAGCGGCGGCATATCGAGCGTTCGGCACAAATCGAACTTGAGAAAGGCGTTGCTGTGAGCGAGATAAATCACCACCGGTCAGTGGCCGGCCGCAGCAGTTGTTGCCATTCCAAATGGCTGGCTGTAAAACGGGCGAACGTCTTATCTGCTCTGATATACATACATATGTACATATTTAGGTAGTGGCAAAAAAGTTGCAGAGCAGGATTTACTTAAACGCCAATTGAGTTTTTTCCTGCAAATGGCACATGAATCTGCTTCACAGCATCAAATAACTTTTGCACATATTCAGATCTCGCTTAGCAATGCGTTGTTAAACAAGCTTGGCTTGTCTGTCGTCCAGCTCGCACGCTCGCTACTCGACTATAAAATGTTCCAGCGGCGCCAATCTTGTTGGCTACCGTTTAGTTTTGGTTCCTTATTGCTGGTTATGCCACTCAATTTGGTGGTTTAGTGTGGGCTGCTTGCTTGCTGCCACAGTGGGCGTGGCTGCTCTACATGACGTATTTTCGTGCAGCACCGTTGAAAATTACCGTAACTTTTTGCATAAATGATAGGCAATTTAAGGGATGGACACATACAAAATTTTCCTCACAAAAAAATTTGGCGAAATGGTGGAATGAAGAAAATCGTCATATACTGTATGTATGTATGAATTGAATTATTTTTTTTTAATTGTGCAGACGCAAATTAATCCAATTAAAGCATAGAGAATGGTCAAGTTTGATTAAATAATTTTCAAATTTCTGGACGAGTTCAAAATGTTTTTCTGGAAAACTTAAGTACATATATACAGTGGCCCTCTTTACAATTTTCACAATGGTTTACGTGATAATTTTTTTTTCGTTCATTTTCCATTAAAATATAGTTGATTCTATAACATAAACCATAACGACAATTTTTTTCTGCGAAAAATTTCCATGCTTGATAGCGATAACCATAGTGATAAATATCGATAATTATAGCCATATATCCCCATAAATCAATCAAGTCATAACGATAAAACAATTGATAGATATTTCGATAAATTAATCGATAATCATATCGCTAAATTAATCAATAGTCATTCCATAAAAATTATAACAATGTCTTTACATAAATATAACTTCATTTGCGTGATAAACGAAAAAATAACACATGAATATAGCGATAACGACATCGAAAAGGCTATCGATAACCATAAATATGTTAACGATTGTGATAAAAAAAATCCCTGAAGGTACCGAAAAAATTGAAAGGAATAAAATTCGACATATTTTGTAACTCTAAACATACACGCATACATAAGTACATGATGTATATATACGGTGACCATATTTATGGGAGCCGAATACGGGACAAAAAATAATTTTGCAAATTTTTTCTACAAAAACTTACAGATCTTAAAGCCTAAGATCCTAGACGTACTGGCCCTGAAACAGCATCCTTATAGTAACATCTCAAATTTGTAGGATATTTGTTTAAAAAATTCGTTAAATTTTAAATTTAATAAAGTGTAATTTTGATATCGCTAGGGCTTTTTTGACAATTTTTTTGTTGACGGTGTTACGCAGTTTTTCATAAAAAGTAAGTATCTATGTTCGCCCATTTTTTTTTAAAGGAGAAGCAAATGAGCAGCACTTTCCACTTGCACTTTATTATACTAAATTTTAATGAGCTACAAAACTACAAACAAATTTTTTTTTCTAAAGCTTCTAATTAAAAAGTTTGAAATTTTGGTGAAACATTGCTGAATTAATTTTTATAGTTTTTTGCACAAAGTCGGAAATCTGGATTTAATAAAAAAATAATAAACATTAAATAAACTAAAGAAAAATAGCCAAACCCTGCTAAAATTTCGGGCCTTATTTATATTTTGGTCACTGTATGTATTCGTCGATTCGAATCACAGGCATTCAGTTTAGAAATAATAGCTGTTTATGGAGAAAGNATATCAGCTGTTAATGGCGAAAATTACGATCATATACCAACAGCACTTAAAGCTGGTACATAGGCATGCCATTTTAATGAGCTATTAAGGAGTCAAAATAACGAACACCGAATACGGGGCAAATACAGGGCATTAAAAGAAATACAGAACATTTGGCGTCCCGTATAAAATAAATAAATTACCAGGACAATGGGTCAAAAAAGAGGACTGTCCCGTATAATACAGGACGGATGGTCACCGTATGTATGTATAAAGAATCTTCGCGAGGTCTTAACCCACACACGACGTTGTTTTAAATATTGTGCTGTGTTAAAAAAAGTATTTTGTTTCGAAGTGTTTATGTTGTAAATGTATGTACATAGAAATTGTTTAAATTTAACTTCTTTTTTCAACACTTCACACAAACATTTTTAATACCCACACATAAACAATTTCACGGCCATTAATAATGTTATGCAAAATTTTTTTTTTACTATTTTGGGCATAAAAACACGTCCAAAAAAGGCATAAATGATAAGTTATGAGTACACTTCACAAATGAATTGAGTGTTATATGTTAATTGTTGTGTGCCAAAAATGGAGGAGAGCGAATTGCTGAAAAAATTTGAATTTAACCAAAATAGTATGCAAATTCATGCAAGTTTTTATTGAGTAATTTTTTTTTTTGTGATTTGTTAGATATGCTTGTTTTGGGGTGATAATAAAGATGTAGTTTTTAAACAAAAGATGTTTATTAACAGGAAGTAAAAAAAAATATTGACTAAATTTGCGCAGCTAAAAAATGTTGCATTTGTTTTTTTGTATTTGTAATTTTTTTGCAATTTTCAAAGTTTTTACAGTCAAATTTGAATTTTATTACTTACATACATTACTTTACTATTACGCGTGATGAAAATTTTTAAATCTTCACAACGCAAAAATATTACAAAAATATGATAACGAAAAATTGATCTGACATTAATCGTCGAAGAAACTGATCGAAATGTTTTGACGATTATTTTAATAGAAAAATTAGAAACATCGATAAATGTTATCGAAAAACTAAAAAGATCGATTAATGCTATAAAAAAAAAAAATTAATGTTATCGAAAAATTAAAAATATCGATTAACGTTATCGAAAAAGAAAAAAATCTTAAAAGCTCGATCAAAAAGTAAAGAAAAAAAATGTATAAGAAACGAAAATTACGAAAAAAACCAAATTGCAAACATCGATAAATTTTATCGGAAAACTTAAATATCGATTTATGTTATCAAAAAACCAAAAATCCTTAAAAGCTCGATCACAACTTAAATAAAATAATTTCATAAAAAACTACAATTGAAAAAAAATAAATAAAAAATTAAATTACAAGCCTCGATAAATGTAATCGAAAAACTAAAATATTTTTATGCTATCAAAAAACCAAAAAATTTGATTAATATCATCGACAAACTAAAAATCTTAATAGCTCGATCACAAATTAAAGAAAAGAATTTCATAAAAAACAAAAATTACAAACATCGAAAAACTAAAAATATCAATTGATGTTATCAATATACAAAATATTTATTAATCTTATCGAAAAACCAAAAATATCGATAAATGTGAAAACCTTAAAATCTTAAAAAATCGATCAATAATGAAGAAAAGATAGCATAAAAACTAACAAATGTTACTAAAATTTAAATCCACTTCCTCGAAAGGAATAAACAACGATTTTTCCATTTTAATGACTGTCTCATCTATGTATATTTTATGTATGAAACTGTACATATTTAAAAAAAAAAAAACATGACTTTCGAGCAAATGTTTATCCATCTACATAGGTATGTCGTACACTTATTGCACTCAATAGCCACCACTTGAGTTTCATCCCACAAACGCTTTCGATTGCTGGCAAGCAATTAATCAAAAGCACTTCAAAAAAAGTTATGGTGTACCAACTTACAACAATTATCTATTTGTTTTGATCAAAAGTAGTTGTAAGTCTCACTTCATAGCAATTTCTTATGTCAAACAAACAAAAAGAAAAACTTGAGGATCGCTGCGCACTCATACAATACATACATAGGTACAATAGAAAGTATGTATTAATGATCTTGAGTGAGTGATCATAACACAAATTTTGATAGCGATATTGCTCATAAAAATGATGCGGCAATTCTTGAACTACAAAGCAGATGAAATCAAAAAGATGAGTGTTAAAATCATGCCATCAATAGTGTTGAAAAAGGCTAATAAAGAAATGACGATCATGGCAAGAATTGTTTAAGAAAGTGATTACCCGAACAAAGCAATAAGAAATGAAAAACGCGAACAATAAAAAATAAAAAAAAA
>NW_016160026.1:25863-35850 GCF_001687245.7 Rhagoletis zephyria | reverse complement strand
TTTTATTAAAAAAAATTTAGTCAATTTTTAATTTGATTTTTAATAATGAAAAAATCGTTTATTGAAATATCTAAAAAAAGAAACAGCAATAAGAAATCCCAAAAACTATTGATATAAATTTTTATCAGCTTTGTCACGCAAACCAGAAAGTACAATAATACCCTAATAATAGCACCAGAAGCTTTTCTCAGTTTGGTTTTAAAATAAAAAACAAAGCAGCAATAAAAAAAAATTTATTGAACTGTTTGCCAGCTTATTTTCATACAAACCAGAAAATAGTGACTAAAACAAAATAACTTTTTTTATCTTATTAAAAAAATTAGTTTGATTCTTATTACATTTGGAATTTTGAAAAAGACTTTCATTCAAATATCTAAAGAGGAAACAGCAATAACAAATCCCAAAAACCATTTATTTTACTTTTTATCACTTTCCTTTTATGCAAACTAAAAAGCATTATAGTAAGCACCAGAATTTTTTATAAATTTTATTTTAAAATAGAAATCCATGAGTTTATTTTTTATGACTTAAAATTTCATGACTTTATATGATACAAATTTTTTCGATAACCTTTGATTTGCTTTTTTAAATTTTTCGATTCTTATAAAAGAAAAACGATCTTAAAAATAAAACTAGTCAATTAAAAGGAAATACAATCAAATAGAGAAAAAGAAATTAATTAATAAAAACAGCTACTTTTTACACCGGTAAAAATTAATTTTCTAAAAAATTATAAAAAAAAACATTTAAAAAAGTTCACAAATAAGCCCACAATCGAAATACAAATACGATGTGTTTTTTTCAAATCGTTTGATGAAAAACGAAAAAGAAAACTTTTAAATTATAAGTAAGGTATTTTCTATAAAATTAAAAATAAAATAAAATTTTACGTTAAAGAGGATATAGATCGAATTAACTCGAAAAAACTTAAAAATTCGTATCTACCTCGACATTCGTATGTATTTCTCAGTTCAGTAAAAATTTCGAGACTTTCAAAATTTCTATCACAAAAAAAATGTGTTTTCGGTATAATTAAAGCATGATTGAAAAAATGTCTACCAAAAATATATATTTTTTTTGGTACAATTAAAACAAAAATTGCTTGCTAAAAAATTCATAGCTTTTTGCATTTTTTCTGTTCTAAAACTAAGGTTTTAAAATTTTGTTTACAAAAAATTTCATTTGCACGGATATTTTTTTTGAGTGGAAATATTTTATTTTATGAATGCATTTCTTACTCAAGAAATTTAAGATTTTAATTAGACGTTTTTTAATTCTACAAAAAAATTGCATTTAAAACTCATTATATATTATATTTCGAATTTTTTAGAGAAATTGAATTTAGTCATGCTTTTGAATACAAATA
This sequence comes from Rhagoletis zephyria, assembly GCF_001687245.7. Lineage (NCBI taxonomy): Eukaryota > Metazoa > Arthropoda > Insecta > Diptera > Tephritidae > Rhagoletis > Rhagoletis zephyria. The sequence goes on along the minus strand of NW_016160026.1, from coordinate 34,484 downwards.
TTTTTTCATTAATGCATTTATTATTCAACAATTTAAAGCTTTTATGTAGACATTTTTTTATTTGTTTGTTTTTTCTTTTTTCTTTTTAATTGTCTTTCTTATTTCAAACCGATAATTAATTATGCTAATTATATTTGCACATAAATGTGACAATGATGTCATTTAGCAAAATTTTTGCAAGTTGAAAAATGTGCCAGCGACCGCTTGAAATTTGTCTGAAACGTGCAAATTAACGACAAAACAGGTATAAATATAAATTATTTTGCAACTTATTTATAAAAAGTTTTTTGTTAGCACAGAAGGCAATGAGTCAACACAGAGGTATTTAGAAGAAACGCAACAATGGTGTTTAGTATAATGTATTACAATTATAATAAAACACAAAAACACAGAAAAAAGAAGCTGAGAATCATAAACGAAATGCCAGAATGGGATTTACATAGAAAAGGAGTCAAAAGGGAAACAGGAATTCACATTTAAGTAGCTCAAGATAGAAGCAGTGATAGCTTTTTAGGAGATGTATGTATATTCAATATTTTTTCGCATGTCTGCTGTGGAAATTAATTTTGCCATAAATACATGGAGAATGTTAAAAAATTAACTAAACTTCTCTTATCACTGGCTTTTTTCTTATTGAGCCAAGCCTAGTGCAACTGTCTCGCAATCAATTTAGGACTTTCCAAGCGCCAAACCATTAATGAAATTAAATAGAAATGAAATATAAACAGAAAGACAACTAACAAAAACCACGCGTATCTGTTTAACGCGTGACAAACAATTTTTATACAAAACAAAAATAAAAATAAAATTAGCAAATTTCATTGTTTCGCTTGAGTTGCGGTAAAAATACACGAGATAAGATAGCGGCGAGCGGCCATTAAAATAACTAAATTAAAGGTACACCCTCCTTCAATACGCCCCCCAACTTTGTTTGCGCAACAAAAGCTTTTTAACAAAGAAAGCAATTTTAGTAAGTAAATGCTTTTATACTTAATTATGTAAGTATGTATGTATGTATGTTTGTGATTGCATGTGCGCTTGAAAAATGCTGTTAGATAAGTGTTTAGATAGCAACTTTTTTTGTCGCAAATTTATCTTTTGCAAAAATAGCAGTAAATCTTTTGCCTTAATAACTGCCGCTTTTATATATGTATAAAACCATACATATCTATGTATATCGCGGCAGCTGCCCAAGCGACTTACGGGTGTTGATTTATGAGCGGTTGAGCGCTATAATAATGCCCATTTGGCTAGAAAAATTCAAGGTGAGTTGGCTATTTTTATAGAACGCAAAAAAATATTGTAATAATCATTAAAAAAAAAAATAGCATAACCAAAAATTGCGAAACATTTTGTGTGAACATGAAAAAAGTAACGCTGTTGGGGGTGTGGGGGGTAAATGAGTCCAAAAAGATAGCCATTAATAAAAATATGCACATTTGAAACAATTTTGAGAAATTTGCAACTAAATTCTATACATTCATTTCGAAAACTTTTCGCAAGTGGCTTCAAAGTAACTGTTTCGCTGAAAATAATTTCAATTGAATCAATTAACCCGCATTAAGTATAAATTAATTAGAAAACACTTAAGATGCAAAAAAGCTGTTCACAGATTCGGAGAAAAACGCTCGATGTTCCTACATACATACATATATACTCACTATGTAAATGAGAAGCTGATAACCTCGTAGTGCAAATTATTAACGTGTAATATAGATAAAGTATATCGTTTATTGTAAAGCTGTGACTATATAGAACGTAGTAAAAAAATTGTTATAATACGTATCTACGTGTGATAAAGCGGAGCAAAAAATAAATTTATACTTAATCGTAAATGTACATACAGTAAGTTTAAGGAAAAAAGGGTATATTACAGAAGGGGCAATATTTGCAGTGAAAATATATTTATCGATTTTTTCGTATATTAATCGATTTCGTCTTCAATGTACACATACATTTTATATATTTCTACTACAGTGATTTCCCTACACAATTCAGCGATATAAATTATTCGTGTCGAAATAGTTATCGATATATTAATAATTTTTTTATTGAAATTGTTATCGATATCCATAAGATTATTGAAAATTGTAAATTTTCGATATAGTTATAAATTTTTTATTGAAATTATTACCGATATCTACATCTACACTGAGCTTTTATTTACCTTTGAGCAAAAGCTGGAGATAATTTGTGTTATAATTTGATAATAAAACCGGGCGACTTTACCGCCCTTGCCCTAATGATTATCATGTGCTAAGAAATAGTTTTTCGCATTTTCTGACAAACGTATTATTTTGAGTTGTGACTCTTTTGAAGACGGTATGCGATATATACTTATTGATTATTGTAAGTTCAAATAAGTTATCTTTTGAAATTTTTACCGACATAGTTATCGATATGTTATTGATATTGCTATCGATATTGCACGTACTGATCGTTATCGCAGTCAAATAAGGAAGGTAAATATTCATTGTTGACAGTCGATTAAGAAGAACATAATAAAAAAATTGTGATAATACGAGTGATAAGGACAGGAAAAAAATATATTTATATTGAAGTGTAAACAACAAGTTAAAAGCTAGTAAGTATAACAGCTAATATTAGCGAACTTTTAAGTACTTCTATAGGTAACATACATATCGTCACCCAAGGCGAATTCATATAAGGTGGTATCGATTCAACAAATACAACAATTACTTGTATTTTGTTTTTGCTTTTAGCTGGTGATTGTCAAATTTCAGCTATTCTTCTCCGAATGAAAAAGGGCGACAGAAAATGCAAACACTCTCACGTTTTCACTCACTCACTAGCAAAATATAAAATTTTGACAATCAACCGCTACACACAGCTGATTAAACAACACCACCTTATATAAATTCGCCTTGTCGTCACCTAAGGGTGAAAAGTTGCCAAGTCTTTTTTGAGGTTGTTCAGGAGAGATGAAAAATCGATGTAGTTTCGTATTACCTGTCATTCTGCGTCAAAAACTAAATTTTGGAAAAAAAATGGACTTGGCAACTTTTCACCTTTAGGTAGCCATATATACTATGAAAATTGAGGGCTTCAGCAATTCATAGATATTCATATTCCTATTCTTATTCACATTCTTATTTATACACATAGCATATTCCTATTCATAATCATAATGAGGAAAAAAAAAACATTTTATTTGTAAAACAAAAAATAAAATTACCAAATCGCAAATGCGGTTTACGAACCATAATTGTCCTCACATAAGCAAAATAAAACGAACAAATAGCGAACAATTAACTTTTTCGAAAAATATGATATGATACATTCATAAATGCCGACAATTGAGTTTGCTGGCTGCTTAGCAAATCATAATTATTTCGGCAATCGCTGAGCTCATTTGTCATTTTTACAAGTTGTGCTGGTTTTGTATATGATTTTGAATAGTTTTACTTAGCATTGGCGTGCAATGAGCCAATGTAAAAACTCAAATGTCATAACTGAATATTAAGGCGATTTATTTGTTTGTTTGCTGATGGCTTGTGACGACAGTCAGCACGCGTTGAATGGAAAAGAAAACCTTAAAAGAAGTCGGAGAGCTGCTGCAATATTTCCACATTTCAACACTTTTCGCTTTTCGGTAAAAGTTGCTGCAACATTTATTAATGGCGTAAGCTATTATTAAAAATTGTTTGTAGATGAAATTACATACACACACACACACACACAGTCATACAAAGCTGTTATGACATTAAATTTGTTATAGTCAAATTGGTGAAAGATGAAGCTTCGCTTTTGTGTGTTGTAAGTGGCTGCTGACCAGCAGCGAATTCAATAAGGCGGAAACGCTCGAATGCAGGTACTTTCGTCAAAAAGTGCGGCATACGTAATTATTTGCAGTGGAATAGATTACCTTATTTCGTGTTGACGTTTGAGAAGCCAAACAATAGTTAGTGGCCGCCCAATCACATAATAAAATAACAACTGAATTACATACATATGTACTTATATATATATTTACATACATATACTACACAACACAATGCACTGTCTTGCTAAAATAGCAGGTAAATCGCAATTTGCATGGCAAATTTTTCATACAGAAAACATTGCGCATGTTTCTACTTATTTTCCTATAAAATTTCCACGAGTTCCCTTGCTTTGTTTGAAAGCTGTCCGCAACTTTTACTTCTCAACTCTGTATAGAAAATTACTGTTATTATAAACAATAACTCAATTTTTTACACATAAATGACGTCAATTTTTTTATTTTTTTTGAACATTGCGGTGTACTGCAGCAAAAAAAAAAACAATTTTCAGTACAACAAACTATGATTACGTGAGCTAACTTTTGCTACATACTGGTACATAATTTTATTTTTTCGCGGATATAATTTTTTTTATGTTTATCTCGAAAAAAGGGAAAATATGAGATGTGTGGTGATTTATGAAATTGGGCAGCAAGTCATCACTTAATTATGTAGATATGTATGTACATATGTTTTTATTCGTTGTACATTTTATGCATATACATAGTAAACTTGAAGAAGATTTTTAAAGCAAATATTTATGCCTGTTTGTTAGACAGTGATTTTTTTTTGGAGAAATTGAAAATTATGTAAATGTGAAAGTTAGTAAATTATTTAGTAAAAGTAAGAGTACTAAAATAAATATACATAAACATACAAAATTTAGCCAATTTAGGCAATGTTTTCGTAAAAAAAATTTTAACTCCTTAACTCTTTCAGTAATGGCTCTTTTTGACGTTTTTTTTAGAAGCTCCATTTTAAGTAATTATATTTGCAGTTAGAGGATTAAAATGCTCTACAAAACATTTTGCCTAAAAAATCATCCGATTAAACTTGAGTGCGCAATAGATCTTCCAATAAATTTGAGTTGTCGTGGGCACACAAATACATTTTAAAGGATTTTTTCTCAACTTTGACACTTTATTGTGCAAAAAATGTATGTATTTTACTGAAGATATTCCCCATCGTTAGTTGTAACTTTTTCACACTTTTCTGGCAATGCATGGATTCTGCGCCAATAAAACTGCACGTCCTTGGACGCCAAATAAGTATCCAGCAAATTTTCGATACCTTCAACTGCAGTGAAGCGTACTCTCATCGAGTCTGATGGTGCATGGTCTGGGCCATACGGCTGGTGGGTTAGAACTTCCCATCCGGCACCATGGAGATCAATTAACATGCGACCGATCAGTGACATGGTGGAAGATCAATAAATCATGTTTGGTGGCAGTTTTTCCAGAATAGCTCGCTACAATCGCTTCAGTTGCTATCTGGAGAGTGCCCCGTCGATCGTTTGACCACTTTTCAGTAGCTTATGATACAGGATTCCGTTTTGGTCCCAACCAAATGCAGAGCCATGGATATTTAGCTGTGGCGTCGATGGTCCGGGTTCGCCTTGCTTAATAAGTATACGCCTTTTGGCGCTTTGGATTCTTGTAATGAACACATTTTTCATCGTCGGTGACAATACAATGCAAAAATGACTTCGATTTGTGCCCTTGAAGAAGCATTTGGGAAACAGTGACATTTTTTCTATATTTTTCATATGTTTCTAATTTGTTCTCTGATCTTTTTACTTTGCCAAGAATTCCTCAATTCCTTTGTCCTCATTTTTAACAAAATTATACTCGTATGTCATCAGGAAATACATAATTTTTGTAAGTTTGCGCGCTTCCCGTTTTGCATACCAAATTCCGTCCTGTTTTCTCAACAATATTTATTCATTAAAATATGCAACACGTAAACGAGTAAATGGAACAATATTTAGCATTTCGTCTGACAGAATCACCGGCAGAATGTGTCGTGTTTACTAATGCCTAGCATCCAATATTTTTTGTTACTCGTAGCAAGCTTTTCGCATTTATTCTCGACCCATTTTTTTTAGCGAACGCAATTCCCATCATAAATTCCAACACATTACAGTCACCACTAAATACATAAATTCCACGTCACACTTAACACAACGAATTTCAATTTGTCATGTCATATTTACAGTCACAATATGTAGTACCAAATGTCAGTCACTGGCGAAGCAAGTGTGTGAGTGTAAAACTACCCGCTGTAGGGGGGTATGAAGTGGTCAGTAGGCGGAAGATGTGCGCAAATTCCTAACATTTAAGCTGATTTTGTTCTTTTTTCACTTACATACATATATACATATAAAGTTGTGCATTCATAAGTATGTATGTAAGTAGGTAAGTATGCAAGTGTGTGCATAATTTTTTATTTATTTATGAAACTAGTAAAAATGATGACAACTGTCAACGCTGCAACAACTGACAGCTGGTTGTCTATCATTATGCATACATATGTAACTCTGTTAGAAACTGTTGCTCTACAGTGTGACGTTTACGTAGCAGCGTACTTAAGCGAATTTGTAAATAAATGTGTCTTGCAGTTCTCAACTACATTTTAGTTAATCATGCTACGTTTATATGTCGGTGATGGGTACCGCCTTGCCCTCGGGCAAAGCTCTTTAAGCTTTTTATACATTTTGTATAGGGGCGTGCAGAGTAAAAGCTCCCTCTGCCCATCGTTGATATATGTACATTAGGGCGCTTTTTTGCGACTATTGTTTTTTTTTCACTCCTACCTTGAAGTTTTGTGCAAAACACCTAAAAAACTGTCTGAAAATTTGAACCCCTAATATTAATATTAAGGCCTCGCCCAAGGCGTGCAAAGATTCGCTATACAAAATACACCCAACCACAACATTACATATGCAGAAGTCTGTTGGATTTTGATGTCTAGGTAAGAATGGCATGCCATGCAGTGCAGTGCAAAGTATGCATAACTGAGGTATTACAAATTACAAACAGTTTTGGCAGATTTAAAAAAAACTGTAAATTCTCAAAAACAGACGAGGTGACGACTTGTGTTGTTTACGTCTACAAAAATAAGAGGGGTACGAGATCTTTAGTTTTTAAAATACCATAGAGTGCTTGATTTTTTAATTTTGGCTTTATTTAAATTCATTTGGTAAAACATTACTTCAACATTTATTGCGGCTACTGGAATGCAAAGAGCAGCTGAAACCTTTTTTCTCAAAAAGGGAAAACTGCACCTCCAAAATTTTGGAAAAAAACCGTAATTTGTACTAACAGGTTATTTTGAAATTGTAAGCTTATCTAAAAAACTGGAATTTACAATTAAAACTGTAATTACGGCAACACTGCCCGCTGGGGAAGCTTTTTAGGGCCCTTTGTAGATTTTATATCACAGATGACCAGAAAGAGCTTTCAAAGATCTTGTGGCTTATCAGCCAAATTTATAAAAACTAAAGAAGACTTTAACTGCTTTATATGTAAATCTTAAACCTATTTTAATTTTCATAAATAAGGTTATATGGCTGTAAGAGCATCTAAATTGTACGGAAAGCTTTTAAAACGTTCTCCCACAGGATGTGCTTAAAGAAGAGACACGCGCAAAATAAAAGCTCTCTCTGATCATCATTGATGTAAATTATGCAAAAATTGAGAGCAAGCAAGATTAATTTTATAATCGAAAGATACCGAATTTGTGGTTGATTATTTTTATAGTCATCGCCGCTTTTGGGCTTTGCATACCAAACTTTTGAAACTAAATTGTATTTTTTACATTAATGAGTTTCTGTAGTCTCTGACTGAACTATAAAAATGAAACTGCTTCAATATACATAGTTAGTTAGTTATCACTCTGAGAGTTCTTGATCTCTGGGCTTTCCAAAAATGAAGATAGTCAGCCTTATCGTCAATTTCATGTGAATATATCGCTCCCGTAATTTTAACGGCGAAACAAAAACAAATTGGCAAAAATGGTTTTTGTAACGGAATTTTTTGGAATGGGATTCGCTATAAGGCCAAATTTCCCCACATAGTTTGCTCTCGAATGATTGTAATATTATTTACGAGCAGTGAAAGGTACCTTCCAGCCTTCCTTCGTGGACTATATACCCATTAACATCATTCCATTCTTCCTGAAAAAAAACCTTGGCTGGAGGGCTACTTAATTAGTAAAACGTGTGGAATAGTTTAAAACCTATCTCTAATGAAATGTGCTACTCTTCGGCGCGAATAGTGAAACGCGGTGCGACAAATTGTGCTCTGTTATACTCGAAGGGATAATCAAAGAAACCAGTCGCTTAAAAAAATTGCTTTCCGAATATATTAAAAGCGCGGAGGTCAGATTCGCCCCATGGATATTAATCCAGGCTCAAGCGCCTAACCGACTAGTTGCGCATTTTTTTCCAAGATTCAGTTAAGTTTCGATACTCTTAAGACAATTAAGATTTTCAGCGAATTTTTCAGTTCAGCCTCTGTTAAAAGCGAAAATTCTATGGGTAAAATATATATCGAACAAGTCGGAGTATAGCCTATCTAGATGATACAATCCTACCTTAAGCAAAAAATTTATAGTAATGCATTACGAAACAAGGAAGATGATCTTGAAAATTTTCATTAAAAGCAAACAAAAACAAAACCAGCTTATCACACTTCCGAATAAGCTTGAGTTTCAAAAAACAAGCAAAGTAAGGCTTAAACAAGCAGACAACCATACAAATACTTAGTTAAACACGCCATAAAACCGCTTATAAACAGCAAAAAAGGAAATCAGCGGAGCCGGCAAAACAGTAGTCAAAAA
>NW_016160026.1:9930-16644 GCF_001687245.7 Rhagoletis zephyria | reverse complement strand
ATTTTATGAATGCGTTGGCAAAAGCTCAAATGAGCTGTGGGATGAGCAACCCTACACAGAAAAATGGCCGCAAATTTTACTATTCAGTGCCTCAGATTGCTCAATCGGAGATAGGTAGACACAAATTTGTTGAGGTGTAGCTAGAAGATTAATTGTGACATCTTTTTCCTTAAAACACCTCGCTCAGTAATTATAAAGTGAAAGGTTTGTATAGGTTGAAACAGCAAAAGGCAGTTTTACTATTTTATCACGAGTTGTGTAATTGATAAAGTGGTCATGGTTTCAGAACCAAAGGTAGGTTAGGTCAGTTTGCGTTATCAGGCTTCCTCCGATGGAGATGGAAGCCCTTTAAGAAACCGCTAAGCTGTTCGTTGTGATACCCTTAAGAGGGGAGAGCGAAAAGGATGCAGGGAGACCGAACGATGAGTGCAGGGTAGGGAAAGAGGGGGAAGGTAAGGGAGAATGAGAAACTCTTCGTACTCGCAACGAAGCTCTTCAAGTGACTGATGTCCATTCCCGAAAGCTTATCGGGAGTGGGCGCCCAAGGTCCTAAAACCAGATTAGCAGGTATTGAGATGGTTCCACCCCATTATCCTCCATGCAGCTGGTGCATTAAGGGTCATCGATGCTTCAGGCTGATGGAGACACCTCCACCTACCTTCCCATTCAGCTTCGTTCCATCTGTAAATAAGTTTCTCACACCACGACTCCAGATACTGCACCCTTCCTCTCTCTTGGAATGTGGGTAGTAAAAGATCCATTCGGACCCAAAACCGGCGAGCAGTGTCAGTCCTAGTCGGTAGGTACCCGAACCCTTTTAGAATACTGGAGTGCCCATAGCTCGAGTCAAATTCGAAGCCCACCTCACCTAGCCTTACTGCGGCACGCGCACCACTCTAATTTTTTTTAGTAGCAGCAGCCACGAGAAAGCAATGTCGAGCGGTGCCAGAATAAATTTTGAAATATGTTTGAAAAGCGCGTTTATAGGAATGTGTACATTAGGGTACCCATCGCATTTTTTTTTTTGAAATTTCAAGACCCTATTTTTGCAGATTTTTTAAAAATCATTTAGAGGTCGCGACTTGATATTTTAGGCCAGCAAATACGGTTTTGTAGATTTATCAGTTTTTGAATTACTTTAAAATGATGTATAATAATCTATAGTCAGACTTGGATACATATAACTTTTTAGACTACTTTTCAAGAATTGTTTTGACATTCTTCACCTATTGACATTCTTCTAAGAGACTTACAAACAACGGGTCGACTAATAAAATTTCTTCTTGAAAAACCGCCTGTCATGCATGCAAATTACTTTCAACCGTACAAGTAACTGACTGTTTAGGAATAACTTAACATTTTTCTTTCATAATCAACCAAAATGCCATTAAGAATGTCAAAACTGAAAATATTTATATTGAAAATGTAAATATTAAAAAAAAAACTGCGCGCAAAAATTCGCTTTTTCATATTTATCTTCCAATTGATTTACTTTTGCTTTTGTGAAAATATTTGCCCTGAATATTGCAATTCATAAAACATGCATAAATATTTTCTTATGAAAATACATAAAAAAAAAAATAAATACAAATCGCAGCACGCATGCGAAAAAAGACACAGAAATATGCACTCGGACAAATTCTCATCGCATGAATATTTGCATTTTCAATAGCGTGTGTATATAGACAGGCAAGTATGTACATTACGGTGGTTAAAAAAAAAAAGAAAAAGTAAAGTCGTAATTTTAAGGCACTTAACCCCTACGATTGTTCTATACCGAAAAAACTGAACCCTTCTATTTTTATTCTGAAATCAAAAAGTATTTATAGGTCATTTAAAGCGTTCAAAGTTTACCATTTCATTTATATGGGAAAAATTTTTCGTAGAAATGGTATAGAACTCTTGAAAGTCAATATATTTCGATCGGAAAATTGTGTTTCCCTTCAGAAGAATTGCAATAATAATACCCAAATGCTTATTTAACCATTTTTTTTTTTATATTAACAATTTTTTATAGGATCCCCAAAAAATGCAGTGGGGGACTCATAGATAATTGCTAGTACTTAAAATAGGTAAAATGAACAAGTGGGTTTTATTACTGGAAATCTCCTGAAGAGAAACAGAGCTTTCCTATCGAAAAATATTGATATTCAAAAATTCTATACCTGCCATCTCCACGAAAAGTAAAAAAATATGTATAAGGAAAACTCTAAGCGACCTCTAATTTTTTTTTGATTTCAAAATGAAAAAAAACAAGGGTATAATTTTTTCGGAAAAAATAATTCTAGGGGGTGAGAGCATTAAACTTCCGAATTTACTTCTTCTACTTTTTTTGGACCACCCTAACGCACATACATACATATGTATGTATGTATATATCTGGTTCGAAATATGTATATAAGTATGTACAGATGTATCTACTTATGGGAATCGAAAGAAAATCAAAAATTTTTAATGGGGAAGAAATAATGCTTGTATCTGTGCGTGTAGCAGCGCCTACAAGCTCCAGGAATTTAAACTTTAACATTTCCCTTTATGTATTTTTCTTTATTAAATGGTAAAACATACTTTTTGCGTGTGCAACATGTGTGCAATGTTTTGCGTGCGAAAATAGTACACGAAAGGAAATGATTTCTGCAGAAGGGAAATAATATTTCAAAACCTAAATTTTTAGCAATAGAAAAAATAAAAACTCGGCTTTTCAAGTGTATGGAAAAGCGTGTTTACATATATAAGCAAATAACGAAGAATATTTTATTGTAATTAAAATTTTATATGCATTTACCAACGTCTAAAGGATTTTGGTGATTTAAATTTCTTTTTTTAATTTTTCAGCAAAAATTTACACATTTTGCACTTTCGCTGCTGATGCCTGGCTATAAGCGAATCACACTCATACGCATGTGACAAAACGTCATCAATCTTCGGATTTCAACCTAGTTGCTGCAGACAAGCTGCCGACAAGTGGCATGCTGCATTTATTTAGTTGCGCACTTGATGCATTAGAGTAAGCCACATATATAAGCGAACATACAAACCTAAACGAAATTCAGTGGCAAATGCAGCAGCAGTCTTTGCGTCCAACTAGACCCGGAAAAATAAATTTTAGATAGCCATTAAAAATTGTGCAACATACTTTGTTGAACTGTTGCAAAAATAAGTACTCGTACACCGCCGACAGTGGGTTGTTGACAGCCAATGTGTTCTGCCACAACCAACAACTCCTAATAGCCAGTGCTCACTCACTGCTAATGAGTCGCTACAGCCGAGCGTAATTAACCAAATCGGGCGAAATGGCCTAGCGCAGAATGTGCGTATCGGCGATACTTTTACTTATGTGTGGCGTCAACTGCAAATTGCACAAAATCGACTAAAATTAGAAGAGTGCAAGTCAATGAAAATTTTTCATATTGAAAAAATTGTGCTAATAATTGCAAAAATCTGCACATATGTATGTACATATCCCCACCATTCACTTTAGCTTACGCACGTGACTCAGAGCGGCCATTTTTGGGACTGTCTGTGCAATCATTGCTGCCTGTGGCTGTGGCTGCCCACACAAATGCCCATTGCATGATGAGTTTGCAATGAATGCTTTCGTAAATCTCTACAAATAAATTTAAGCTATTAATGATGGCCAAATGTGCCGCATTGGCAAAGGAAACATGTAGATACGAGTATGTATGTACATTAGGGTGTTCTAAAAAAAAGTAAAGTCTAGGATTGTTTTGTACTGGAAAATATACCCTGTTTCTTTAGTTTTAAATAAAAAATATATATTTTTTAAGTCGTAGCAATGGTATAGAATTCTAGAAAAATAATATTTTTCGATCGAAAAACTTTGCTTCTGTTCATAAGACAATACCCAATTGTTTATTTTACACATTTTTTAATACTAACAATAATTTTGGGGACCTATAAAAAAAGGTTTATTTGTAAAAAATTGTGGATGATTGAAAATATATTGGTTTTCAAAACTTCTTTACCATTTCTAAAAAATAGTTTTTTTCTTTAAATGTTTTTTGATTAAAAAAAAAAGCGTATATGTATTTTCTTTTCGTATTGAACAATCCTAGGGGGTGATAGCATTAAAATTCCGACTTTAACTTCACTTCTTTGACCACCCTACTGTACATAGATTCACTTTTTGTGTGACGCAAATTTGTAGTAGCACTTAAAACATCCAGCAGCAGATACACTTTTAAGTACCAAATAAATGCCTACTGAAATGCAAATGCATTTGCGGCAGCTAAACGAATTTTGCGCCATGATTCAGAAAAAAAAATTTGCTCTCATCGTGCAGTAAAACAAGTTGTAGTTGTGCAAACATTAATTTTATCACCGCAAAGAAGCGCTGTAAATTTTTGACTTGAAATTACTTATTGCTTTTTTGGTTTTGATGTTTGTGGCTTTGGCATTTATTAATGAATTTTCAATTACAGTGACGGGTCATATAATTGCAAAGAGTAAGTATTTGAATATACTACCATGGAGCACTTTTACGCCACATAGGAGTGCCCGATAAAATCAAAGCTGCTAGTAAAGGTACGCACGACTAAGCTAGGTGCCGTGTCCTTCACAACGAAAAGCTGCCTGCGACCTTCGAAGTGCGCAGTGTAGTTCAACAAGGCTGCTTACTCTAACCCTTTTCTTTGTTTTGGTGATTGGGGATGTGTGGGGCCGCTGCTCGATTGCGGACTTCGGTGGACCAAGTCTAGTTCCCTGCCGCACATCGTCTTTCTGATCTGTCCAAAACAGGCAACACGTTATACAGTGAAGCTAAGAAGGCAAGCATAACGATCAATTTTATTAAGACAAAAGTTCGTGTGGTGTCTTGACAGTCTCCGACCAAGCACCAGGTCGCACAATACGCCGCGGTAGCGCCGAGCAGATGAAATTTTCATTTTTGACAGGGCGTTACGTGTTGAAGTTGGATGCACAAGACGGAAAGCGAGGGAGAGGACAAACAAGTAAAAGGGAAACGAGAATAAAAACGAGAGGAAATGAGAAAACGTCAAAAATTACGCCGCGTTGATTTAGGTATAGCGCGCGCTGCTACTTGTCGGCATTGGAAAACGCAACGCTTGGCGCTCCAATTTAGGGATGCCAGTCAGAGTAATACTTCGAAGCGTTTTGCCTAAAGCAATCCGAAATGAAAAATTGCTCAGAAAAGCTAGCATGGAGCCCCTTGACATCTGGATCCGTAGACAGAAATGGAAGTGGATAGATCACGGCAGTATTGCCAAAAAGGCCATGCAATGGGACACCCTAATCGGCAGAGGCAGGCCGGCTGTCAGACTATGTGAAACGTGGCAAAAAACAGTAGAGTGGGAGGCGAATCAGCTCGGGTTAAGCTGCTGGGAAAGAAGGGAGATTAAAATTCTCTAAAACATGCATCTAATTCAAAGATCTAAACTGGTACTAATTTTTTTTTTTACTAATAATCTAATGCATGTTCATCTCCAAGTAGATTTTTTGATGAAAAAAAATACGGAAATATTCAGAAAGCTAAGTGATTATTAAAACACGTCCGGCGATGTCGCTATCATATATCGAATGTTTTTTTTATTCCGCTAACTATTTACAAGATGGTGTCCGCTCTAAAAAGTTAAGTATCGATAACAAAATCGATTAAAAGTCGATAGTAAAACCGATTATTATATCGATAAAAATCGGTAAAAGTAGGTATCGATAAATATGTTCATAAATATATCAATAACAATCTTTTTTTTATATTGATAAAAATATCAATTATTACATCGATAAAAATATCTATTATTATATCGATAACAAAATCCGTTATTATGTCGACAACAATATCGATAAGTACATCGAAAACAATATCGATAACAAGATCGATAAATATAACGAAAGTTCCGAAATAGCCTCAAAATACTTAGCCCCGAGAATCCCGAAATAGTCTTGAAAATCCTGATGTATTCCCGAGAGTCTCAAAAATCTCACTACCTTTATATTAATCTTTCATCCTCTATCTTCATCTTTACTTTTATAGTCTACATATTCCCCTTGACCTTTGCCCTAATATAAGTAAAGTGTTTAAATTTACCTTAATCTTCATGTTTGACTTACCACAATTACCGTTATCCTCGAGCCAGCACAAAATACCTCGGAATCGTGCTGGACAGTAAACTTAATGGGATTTCAATATCAGAGCTCAGAGACAGAAGGCATTGCTACGTAATTGCAGAAACTGGGTACTAGAACCTAAAATTTTGATGTGGACGTATACTAGATTGGGAAAATTTTGATTAATACACGGGCCTACTTCAATGCTTACTGGGTAATTACATATGGATGTGTGTGTATGCATTTTTATACCCGAGCGCACTTGTGCACAAGGGTATTATAACTTTGTTCACATAACGGTTGTTTGTAACAGGCAAAACGAATAGAGATAGATATAGCCAAATGTATACACAAATGATCAGAATAAAAAGAGAAATCGATTAAGCGGTGACTGTCTGTCCGTCCGTCCGTCCGTCCGTCTGTGCACACGATAACTCGAGTAAAAATTGAGATATCTTAACGAAACTTGGTACGTGAACTTCTTTTGGGCGTAGGACGGATGGTATTGAAAATGGGCGAAATCGGACAATAACCACGCCTACCTCCCATATAACGGTAATTTTAAGAAAAACGAAAACTGCGATATTTTAGTAACTACTGAAGATAATTCACTTCAAATTGATTTTT
>NW_016160026.1:0-2043 GCF_001687245.7 Rhagoletis zephyria | reverse complement strand
TAAGTAATTAATTTATGCAAATTTGTTTCTAAGTCAAGTAGTCAAGTGCGCAATAAACAATTAAAAACGCAATTTAATGCATATTTTCATATGCGATGACATAAATAAATAGCAAGTAAGCGCTTAGAAATATTTGAATGTGGCGTAGGCAAATAGAAAGTGGGGCAGCAGTTAAATTTAAAAATTTATTATCATGAACTTTGGAGAAAGGCGATGAACACAATGCATTTTTTTAGATTTAACTCTAAGATTAATTTAACAGTTCTCAAAATATTTAGAGTAGGCTAAGGCAATCCAAAACAATTAGAAGTCTTCAATTACTTAAACACAAACAATTTGCACTTTAACTCAGTTGATTAAGCGCAATTTATTATTTTTGAACATATGCATGCATTTTTTTATTCAGTTTTACTTCAGACCCTTAACCTTTTGAAATGATTTTTAATCAAATTTACATTTTTATTGAATCAATAAAGAGTTGCGCAGCTCAACTGCATTTGCGAAAGTTAAAGTAGTCCACAATCTCCCAATCACCAAATGCAAGCGACGCATAGCAAATGCGTGCGTAATGCTTACGTAAAGGCAAAACGCAATGAGTGACAGTGGAGCGAGGAACCTATACATATATAAATAAAAAATAATAATGCAATTGCATTTATTAGTCCAATAAGGCGCACAAGTGCGTACATACATACATATCTGGTGAGGGGCATGCAAAAATAAAAAATAAAATAAAAATAAAAAACATTAAGCAAATGGCGCCGCAATAAACAAGTGCGAAAATATAACTTTGTAGTAAGTGAAGTACGCAATTATCAGCCACCAATCAAGAATAAATAATAACACATTTATAAATAAACGCATTTAACCTATGGCTCGTGCTTTAAAATTAAATGGGCGATAATTTAAGAGTAAAAAAGCAGAGAGGAGGAAAGAGGAGCAGCAAAGAGGTGGCGACTATGGTTGGTTGGACGATTGCTGCCGATAATGGCAAAGCTGTTAGTCAACAAACTTAATAGTTCTTTAAAGTTTAAACCAGTGTATCCAGATTTCATAATATAAATCTAAAAATTATAAGGATTGCTATTTATTTTTCTATGACAAAATAGTCGGTATTCCTTAGGAATTCTCGAATAAGAATCCTGATTTAGATTTTTTTTGTTGTCGAAGATGTTACGGTTTTCTTCCATATAAAAATAAATTGGGTCTATTAATCGCGATTATCATTTTAATCGTAAATTTTTTATCATTAATCAGATTTGCGAACAAAATGATCTTAAGCGCCGAGAGAATTTTTGTGTAGGCAAATTACTCTGCTGATGAAACCACAATAATTTCGAAGGAAAAGTCGGTAAGTCGGATGAGTAATATCTACATACTTATGTCATACCTCGAACTAAGTATACCTACTCAACGAGTTGGTGGTATAGTCAATCAGCAAAACGATCAGAACTGAGTGATATTTGCGAAAACCCACAATATATGTAACTGGGGTGAACTTTCTGAACTATAACATCAAATATCTTCATGGCAGCGCTGGGACAATATCTAATGAACAAAAAGGGTCCGAGTTTCTATATTCCTCGACTACACACGGTTGTGCGTCGTGAATTACAGCTGTTTTTAGCCTGCGCGATCTCCGAAGATCTAACTCAGGCCCGAGTAGCTAACCTAATTTGAATGATCGTAGATTATTTTGCCCTAGTGTTGGTGGCATACGGTGGTACGGAATGCTCTTTACTTGTCCCTCAACGAAAGATGTGCTTAGAGGCCCAGACACTCTTGATCGAAAGATTAAGAAATATTCGCCAAGGTAGACCCTGATCAACAAGTCGGATTCTAAGTTAAAAAAGTTTACAGAGTTTGTTTGTATGTGAAATGAAAACCTTTCAAAGTAACTGCTATGAAAACTAAAACTCGATTTTAACCGCTATTTTCAAGCTTTATAAAGCTTTTTATACTTTTCTTAAGCGCCATCTGCCACTCAATGGTCCAAAAAAAGACTGTGCCTGCGCAACACCACTTTCATTCATTTTTAGTGTG
>NW_016160025.1:67779-72033 GCF_001687245.7 Rhagoletis zephyria | reverse complement strand
ATTGTGCCTGAGCGGTTCAGTTCTGCGGCTCGTATTATCTTCTCCAACAGTGGAACCACATTTATCTGGCATCATGGTACATTAATTATAGGTATTGTCTTCCCAGAGAGTTTTGCTTCACATCGAAATTCGTGCTCCCTTATTTTCATTTTGACGCAGTTCAATGTTGATTATTTTACTNCCCGAGAAGGCAGAACAGACGTAGCCCTTGTTTTTACCGATAATATCGATGTCGTCGGCATACGCCAGCAATTGTACGCTCTTATAAAGTATTGTGCCTGAGCGGTTCAGTTCTGCGGCTCGTATTATCTTCTCCAACAGTGGAACCACATTTATCTGGCATCATGGTACATTAATTATAGGTATTGTCTTCCCAGAGAGTTTTGCTTCACATCGAAATTCGTGCTCCCTTATTTTCATTTTGACGCAGTTCAATGTTGATTATTTTACTTTTATTTGGCTTAGTTGTTTGTTTTCGCTCAATTTAATTTTTATAATTTTTCAAAACAAAAGAAAAAACCTTTGAAACTAAGTGAGCCATACAAATTCTGAATTTATTTACAAAAAAAGCTATCAAAAACGCTCTAGAAGTTCACCACTCGAATCGAAAATTGAGAGCTTAAAGTTAACAGAGCTGAGCAAGAAATAACATTGTGTGAATTCGTATGAATGTTAAGTATTTTGGTTTGATTTTTATTTATCGATTGATTTAATAAAAAAAAGATTAAAATTGGTTGTATTTTTTTAGTTACATATATGAAAACTCTTGTTCGAAAATATGTGCCAGTGTTTGTTTTCATAATTGTGCATCGCAAAACGTATGTATGTGAAAATGATGCAGGCATATGAAATTGGCAAACTCATTGATGATTTGCCGTCGGCATTTGGGTCGAAAAAAATCGACTTTTACTTTTTTTACCGATTTCGATGGTAGATGCTACGCTATTTTCAATGCAACGAATCCCAGTTTTCTAGCTGCCTTAGTTTTTTCACAAACTCACTTTAAAGATGGACGCATTAACAAAAAAAATGTACAAATGCAATGCACTTGTAAACTTCAAAGTTGTTTTTGAGTTTTACTGCAATACTCGTAGATATTATTTGAAAATAATAGTTCTGGAGTCAAATGCAAATCCATTTCCCAGGAATGCGCATATGGATGCTTATAATACACACAGATGTGATCAACTAATTTGCAACGAAATTCAAAATGATATTGTTTGCAAATTATGTTTATTTATTTATTTTTAATAATTTCCTTCAAAATATAATTCAATCTATAACAGAAACCACAATAATAAAAGTTTAAAAGCTTGCACAAATTGCAAAAGAACGAATCAAACTTCAAGAAATTGTCGTCAAAATTTCAAAATTTTTAATTAGAATATTTAGAAAATTTTCGGGTATACAGCAGTTTAAAGGCAGTGTCACACGATTGGGTATTTGCCAAAATTTGGTGTAAATCGTATCCCAATTGTTTGAACACCCAAAGTATTTTACACTATTCCAATCACGAATTAATTTATTGAAATTTTTCAATGGAACATCGCTGTATTGTACCAATCTTTTGACTATAAAAATAATTGTACCATTTTTTTACCAATAGCCCAATATAAATATTTACAAATGTACCAATCGAGTGACACTGCCTTAAACATTTATGCAATTAAAAAAAAAAAATCTACAAATTTTCGTTAAAATTTCGAGTTTTTTAATTAAATTCTGAGTATGCAGTTTTGTAGCCCATTGAATTCTAGTAGAAAAACTACACGTTTCAAATGGATAAAAATGTCGATTGATTTTTTAGAATTTTTAAAAGTTCGAAATTTGTACGAAAGTTTGTTTAATTTTTTTTTAATATTCCACAAATGAGTAGTCCACTTGCAAACAGCGTTACGTGATTTTATAATAGTGAGCCATAAATTAAAAAAACGTCTACAACAACAAGTAACATCCAAATTGTATATTTCTCTTTATTATCTGAAAATTTGGATAAACAAGAGCCTAATAACATTAAAAAACAAAATCGCAGTGTGGTAGTTTTTGCAAATTTGATATATAAAAATTGAATATAGCGAGTTTTGAAACAGTAACTTTTACATAGCTATCTTTTTTTAGCTTTTCGCGTTCCCTCTTCCATGAAGATTGGTTTGCTTCTTTTTTACGACGCCTTCCACTAGGCACCGAAACTACCACGTTTTCTTGCAGTTTTCTAAGTTCATCAGAAGAAGGAGACTTTTGAAAGTGTATAAATAAGTATTATAGCGACTTTTGCAATAGTAGTTAACATTTGTTGCAGCCAAGATACGCACCCGCCTCTGTGCAGCAAAAAATGTGCGCCCAAATATGCAAGGAACGCTGCAATCACAACAGACAGCCAGCTCTTTCGCTACTCGACTCTCACACCTGCTCTCAGAGAGCACTCTTCAACAAACCGACATATGCGTGCAGTGGAACCACATTTCCCGCTCATTAAGTACTGCCGCCGAAGAAGTAGTCGGATTTCAGCGAGCCCGAAAGAACAACTGGTATGATGAGGAGTGTCAGGAAGCTGCAGAGAAAAAATATGCTGCCTACACGGCCAAGCTGCGATCGGGAGCAACGCGCGCTATGTGGGACCGCTATAGGGATATGAAGAGGGAAGCGAGACGTATTTGCCGCAATGAGAATAGAGGTCGAAATACGTGAGTTCGAAGAGCTTGAAATGCTGGCCGACAGGAAGAATACCCGAAAATTCTACCAGAGGGTTAGGCGACTTACGGAAGGTTTCAAGACCAGGGCGTAAGAACAACAATGGCGTCCTACTAACCGATGTCCAGAGCGTACTTAAGTTATGGAGGGAAAACCTTTCCGCCTTACTAAATGGTAGCAGCACGGAAAGTTGTGGAGAAGAAGAACCCGAGCCCGCAGTCGATGATGACGGAGTCGACGTTCCACCGCCTGNACAGCAGTTTAAAGGCAGTGTCACACGATTGGGTATTTGCCAAAATTTGGTGTAAATCGTATCCCAATTGTTTGAACACCCAAAGTATTTTACACTATTCCAATCACGAATTAATTTATTGAAATTTTTCAATGGAACATCGCTGTATTGTACCAATCTTTTGACTATAAAAATAATTGTACCATTTTTTTACCAATAGCCCAATATAAATATTTACAAATGTACCAATCGAGTGACACTGCCTTAAACATTTATGCAATTAAAAAAAAAAAATCTACAAATTTTCGTTAAAATTTCGAGTTTTTTAATTAAATTCTGAGTATGCAGTTTTGTAGCCCATTGAATTCTAGTAGAAAAACTACACGTTTCAAATGGATAAAAATGTCGATTGATTTTTTAGAATTTTTAAAAGTTCGAAATTTGTACGAAAGTTTGTTTAATTTTTTTTTAATATTCCACAAATGAGTAGTCCACTTGCAAACAGCGTTACGTGATTTTATAATAGTGAGCCATAAATTAAAAAAACGTCTACAACAACAAGTAACATCCAAATTGTATATNGAGAATAGAGGTCGAAATACGTGAGTTCGAAGAGCTTGAAATGCTGGCCGACAGGAAGAATACCCGAAAATTCTACCAGAGGGTTAGGCGACTTACGGAAGGTTTCAAGACCAGGGCGTAAGAACAACAATGGCGTCCTACTAACCGATGTCCAGAGCGTACTTAAGTTATGGAGGGAAAACCTTTCCGCCTTACTAAATGGTAGCAGCACGGAAAGTTGTGGAGAAGAAGAACCCGAGCCCGCAGTCGATGATGACGGAGTCGACGTTCCACCGCCTGACTATGACGAGGTACGTATAGCAATAACGCGGCTGAAAAACAACAAAGCCGCTGGAGCTGACAGCCTGCCAGCTGAGCTATTCAAGTACGGCGGCGAGGAGTTGATAAGGTGCATGCATCAACTCTTGTGCAGAATATGGTCAGATGAACGCATGCCCGACGACTGGAATTTAAGTGTGCTCTGCCCAATCCACAAGAAAGGTGACCCCGCCATTCGCGCCAACTACCGCGGGATCAGCCTTCTAAGCATAGGTTACAAGGTCTTATCGAGCGTATTGTATGAAGGACTGAAGCCCACCGTCAATGAACTGATTGGGCCTTATAAGTGTGGCTTTAAACTTGGAAAATCCACCATAGACCAGGTATTCACAATACGTCAAATCTTGGAAAAGACCCGCGAGAAAAGGATCGACACTGACAACCTATTTGTCGACTTTAAAACCGCTTTTGACAGCACTAAAAGGAGTTGC
>NW_016160025.1:51707-67598 GCF_001687245.7 Rhagoletis zephyria | reverse complement strand
CCTTTCATGTGACTTCTTTAATCTGATGTTGGAGAAGATAATAAGAGCTGCAGAACTCAACAGCTCAGGAACCATTTACTACAAGAGCGTGCAATTGCTGGCTTATGCCGATGACATCGACATCATCGGTAACAAAAACCGCGAAGTCTGTTCTGCCTTTTCCAAGTTGGATAGGGGAGCAAAGCGTATGGGTCTGGTGGTAAATGAGGACAAGACGAAGTATCTCCTGTCATCAAACAAACAGTCAGCACATTCGCGCCTTGGCACCCACGTCACTGTTGACAGTTACAATTTCGAGAAAGTAGAGAATTTCGTTTACTTGGGAACCAGCATTAACACCGATAATAATGTCAGCATTGAAATCCAACGTAGAATCACTCTTGCCAACAAGTGCTACTTTGGACTGAGTAGGCAATTCAGGAGTAAAGTCCTCTCTCGACGTACGAAAACCACGCTCTATAAGTCACTCATCATGCCCGTGCTGGTATATGGCGCAGAAGCATGGACAATGACAACATCCGATGAGGCGGCTCTTGGAGTGTTTGAGAGAAAGATTTTGCGGAAGATTTACGGGCCTTTACGCGTTGGCGACGGCGAGTACCGCAGACGATGGAACGATGAGCTGTATGAGCTTTACAACGATATGGACATAGTGCAGCGAATTAAAATACAGCGGCTCCGCTGGCTTGGTCATGTCGTTCGAATGGACACCGACGCTCCAGCTCTGAAAGTATTCAACTCGGAACCCGCTGGTGGTAGCAGAGGAAGAGGGAGGCCCCCACTGCGATGGAAAGATCAGGTGGAGAAGGACTTGGCTCCACTTGGCGTCAGTTGGCACAGAGGAGAAACGACTGGCGTGCTTTGCTGAACTCGGCCAAAATCGCTTAGGCGGTTACAGCGCCAAAAAAGAAGAAGAGAGAAGTTAACATTTGATGCTATTTTTTCAGAAAATATATAAAGTTTGCACTGTGTTGTTAGTGGACATGAAACTACTTTAAATACTGGTACGTTACGCATCAAAAACTAAAAATCTAAAAAAAATTACATAGCGCCTTTGCAAGTGGACTGCTCAAATTTGGAAACATGGAATTCTACGAGTTTTGTTAAAGAATGAACTATATTTTTTATTTAAAAAATTAACAAAAGTTCAATAACAACAAATATAATACGTTAAAACTTGGCAAAAAGTGGTTCGGTTATAATTTTTTACCTAAAGTTAAATAAAATATTCCAATCAACTTCAGTCCAATTTCTGCGATTGTTTTTAAACCCTCCGTTTAAAAAGTTACAGTCAACTTGTCAACAAGTGCTACTTTGGACTGAGTAGGCAATTCAGGAGTAAAGTCCTCTCTCGACATACGAAAACCACGCTCTATAAGTCACTCATCATGCCCGTGCTGGTATATGGGGCAGAAGCATGGACAATGACAATATCCGATGAGACGGCTCTTGGAGTGTTCGAGAGAAAGATTTTGCGGAAGATTTACGGGCCTTTACGCGTTGGCGACTGCGAGTACCGCCGCTCCAGCTCTGAAAGTATTCAACTCGGAACCCGTTGGTGGTAAAAGAGGAAGAGGGAGGCCCCCACTGCGATGGAAGGATCAGGTGGAGAAGGACTTGGCATCACTTGGCGTTTCCAATTGGCGTCAGTTGGCACAGAAGAGAAACGACTGGCGTGCATAGCTGAACTCGGCCAAAATCGCTTAGGCGGTTACAGCGCCAAAAAAGAAGAAGAGAGAAGTTAACATTTGATGCTATTTTTTCAGAAAATATATAAAGTTTGCACTGTGTTGTTAGTGGACATGAAACTACTTTAAATACTGGTACGTTACGCATCAAAAACTAAAAATCTAAAAAAAATTACATAGCGCCTTTGCAAGTGGACTGCTCAAATTTGGAAACATGGAATTCTACGAGTTTTGTTAAAGAATGAACTATATTTTTTATTTAAAAAATTAACAAAAGTTCAATAACAACAAATATAATACGTTAAAACTTGGCAAAAAGTGGTTCGGTTATAATTTTTTACCTAAAGTTAAATAAAATATTCCAATCAACTTCAGTCCAATTTCTGCGATTGTTTTTAAACCCTCCGTTTAAAAAGTTACAGTCAACTTGTCAACAAGTGCTACTTTGGACTGAGTAGGCAATTCAGGAGTAAAGTCCTCTCTCGACATACGAAAACCACGCTCTATAAGTCACTCATCATGCCCGTGCTGGTATATGGGGCAGAAGCATGGACAATGACAATATCCGATGAGACGGCTCTTGGAGTGTTCGAGAGAAAGATTTTGCGGAAGATTTACGGGCCTTTACGCGTTGGCGACTGCGAGTACCGCCGCTCCAGCTCTGAAAGTATTCAACTCGGAACCCGTTGGTGGTAAAAGAGGAAGAGGGAGGCCCCCACTGCGATGGAAGGATCAGGTGGAGAAGGACTTGGCATCACTTGGCGTTTCCAATTGGCGTCAGTTGGCACAGAAGAGAAACGACTGGCGTGCATAGCTGAACTCGGCCAAAATCGCTTAGGCGGTTACAGCGCCAAAAAAGAAGAAGAGAGAAGTTAACATTTGATGCTATTTTTTCAGAAAATATATAAAGTTTGCACTGTGTTGTTAGTGGACATGAAACTACTTTAAATACTGGTACGTTACGCATCAAAAACTAAAAATCTAAAAAAAATTACATAGCGCCTTTGCAAGTGGACTGCTCAAATTTGGAAACATGGAATTCTACGAGTTTTGTTAAAGAATGAACTATATTTTTTATTTAAAAAATTAACAAAAGTTCAATAACAACAAATATAAACGTTAAAACTTGGCAAAAAGTGGTTCGGTTATAATTTTTTACCTAAACTTAAATAAAATATTCCAATCAACTTCAGTCCAATTTCTGCGATTGTTTTTAAACCCTCCGTTTAAAAAGTTACAGTTTTTATCTGCAGAACGCACGAACATATAATAGGAACAGTAAAGGCAATGCTTGAACATAACTTAGGTAGAAATGTACTTGAAGAAAAGAGTGCTCGCCCTCAGCACGATTTCCAAATTCTGCATCATGACATTCCTTCTACCTCGAAAGGGGCAAAAACTCGTGCAACTTGGCAAATTTAAAGATGCATCAAATTAATTTGCAGAAACAGTTTTTGAAAAAATTAATACGGAAATACAGATTTATTTGAAAAAACCGGAAAACAAAAGTTGTGACGATGTTTTAAAATTTTGGGAGAAAGCTAAAGATTTACCACTTCTTGGAAGTCTTTCAAGGCAAATTTTAAACATACCAGCTAGCTCAGTAACTAGTGAAAGAGTTTTTTCTGTTTCAGGCAGAATTCTGGAAGAAAGACGTACACGACTGCTTGGTGAAAACTTCGACAAAACATTATTTTTAAACAAAAAATATGAGCTAATGTCATTTTAAAATTACATACGTTGAATGAATATTGATACCAATTATTTTTTATACTCGTATTAGATACATAAGTATATCTGAAATTTGTTAAAATAATAATAGTGCCTTCAGCCCTTGCTAGGCGTTCGTCCAAGCTTCTGTAATAATACTTGTGTGTTAAAAGCTTATTTATATGAAATGCTATTTATATAAATAAAGTTTCAATTTGAAAAAAATGTCCGTGAGAATCCGTGCGTGAGCGTGCGTGATTGCAAAAATTGGCGTCGTGAGCGTGCGTGAACGTGATTGAAAAAAATACAGCAAGACGTGAGTGTGCGTGATTTATAAAACCATTAACGTGAGCGTGTGTGAACGTGAGCCAATATTACTCACGCGCCCATCTCTAGTATGAACTCCTTGTGTCATCAACAGTTTCTTTATATATTCATATTCGTATGTATATGTATACCCTGCATACCAGGATTTGAGAGTATTCTGAAAGGTTTCACATTTTTTTAAAGAATTTTCTTTAAGAAATCGTACAAAAATTTCTTTAATAGTTCTTGCCAACCGCTTCAAATATTTTTTTTTAAATATTCCAAAAAGAATCGTAACAAATTTCCGATACTCCTAAAGATTTCGGGAGCATTTGTTTGCAGGGTATATATTTAGTATATATGTATGTATACGCGGATATGTAAACAAAGCAAAACAGGCGATAGTTCGACACAAGCGTGCTCATAAGAAGAAGCATGGCTTCTACCGCTATCACCTGTAGTTGATACGCGTTGATGTATATAGCAACATGGGCGTAGCCAGGTAGGGGCAGGGGGGTGCTCGAGCCCCCCCTAACTTTCAAATTTTCCTTATATATATATATAAAATAGTACCCTGATTTGCCAGATTAATAGGGTCGAGCCCCCCCGCCCCCCACCCCCCCCTAAATTTCATTCTGGCTACGCCGATGTATAGCAATGTGATGTTTGTTAGTCAAGGAATGTTAATCCTATATGATTTTATTTTTTTTACTTTTTTCAAAAAATTCAGCATTTAACCGTTATTTTTTGACTGATATTTTTTAAGTCAAAAGTAAAAGTTAAAACTTGACTTTTATTTTATCGGTCAAATATAAAAGTTAAAATTTTTCCTTTATCTTTTCGGTCAAAAATAAAAGTTAAAAATTTGCTTTTATTTTTACGGTCAAATATAAAAGTTAGAATTTGACTCTTATTTTTTCGGTCAATTATAAAAGTTAAATCTCACTTACTTTTTCGGTCAAAATAGCAGTTTATATATTCACAATACAATATGTTTTAATAAAAAATGCACATCCTTTCAATTGCAGTTTTCTATCTTCTGTAAACATATTCAGCTTCTTTAATTTAAGCTTTAAGTTATTCACCTTTATACAGGAATGATTCGGAACTCAATTTAACAATTAATATACATACATAGCTGCCAAGTCCTGCTCCGACAAATTGTATAGCAAATCGCTAAGAATAAGCTTAGTGCTGAGAACGCGCGTTCTACACTAACTTGTGTCCCTGGCACTTGATGTATAATACATGCCAGATCTCTAACTCGGGGATATATAAATTTTTTACTCTCCTAGTAACCTATAAGGTCCGTATCAACATCAATACGCGGCTTCTTAAAGGTGCATATATCCATAAATGATTTACGGTCCCTGATTTTATGGGAGGAGAGATATAAACAATTTTTTCGATTTAAGCTGTTGAAAAGTAATGAATATCTAAATCCCGGTACTAATACCGGGATTGTGATAACGACATCCCGAAAATCCCGGGATCGTAAAAATCGAAAAAATTAACATCGCTAGTTGGTACATATACATATGGACACTTACATATACCAAGGCATAACAAGGTAGAAGTGATTTCGACATTTCGCTCTTTTGAACTGCGACTGAAATGTCAACTCTATACTATTCAAAATTGTCAAGTGAAGCGACAACAGTGGGCAAATCGCTGCAATGTTTTATTAGGAGACCCTTCAGGATGATTCATATACAACTTTCTTCGCTTTGCTAGATAGTTCTTTGCTTTGACATATAATATCGATGTAGGCATATGCATGAGTATGCTCACATAAAAAACGTTTGAGGCAAAGCAAAACGAAGCAAAATCTTGGGCAACACTCATTTTTTTTATGCTTTGACTATCAGCTGATATAATTTTTGTATTTATTTCCTTAAGGCGCTGGCCCAATGCAGGCTTGCTTTGCTTGCTTAGCTTTGAAAACTGTCAAAAGTTATTTGGAATATACTAAAACGTATGAAGGGTGGCCAAATGGCAGCTTTGCTCCACTTGCTTTAAGCGCCTCAAAGTTTCAAATAGGCAAATGTTTTATTTGAAAGCGTTTCGTAGGCTTTTGACAGAAAGATATGTTCCCGTTTTAAATCAATTCAAACAAACTGCTGCAGACTTTTATGTAGATACAAAAACTGTTTTACGTAATTTAAAAAAATATATGTATATGTGTAATAAAAAGTAATCTATGTTTCCATATTTATATTTAACATGTCGCTGGCTTAAAGTGAAAAGTTGCTATGTCCAATTTTACAAATTTTACAGGAACTCTGAATACAACATTTTGCGTGTTTAAAGCAAAGCAAAACTCCATACAAATCAGAAGGATTCGATCTCTGTTAAAAAAATTCGTATTATTTTGGCCATATTGCATATTGAATATAAACGAGGAAAAATAAAACAAGTATCTACCTTAGTCCTCAATTTCTCTTACTTTCTATGCCAAAATTTGAGGCTTCATAAAATGCAGACTTATCAACTTTTCACACAAAGCTAGCGATATTTATTATGTCAAACTACTGGTAAGTCGCCTCTTGAAAAATCGATTTTTTTGAGTTTTTTGTTTCTAATAAATGTACATATAGTTATATATGTATGTATAATTATTATCATTCCTTTGAAATGCAAAAATTAATTCACATTCATTTAAAAATAAATCTGAAAAGATTGTTTTGTATTTATTTTTTTTTTAATTTTCTGGAATTTGATGGTAAAATTATTCTTAGTGTAAGGAAACAGACCTTGACTTTTCAACTACACAGCTGGTTGCTTTGACAGCGTTCCAAGCCGCCATTTGGCCAAACGAGTTTTTGAAGTAAATCAAAGCAAATTAAAGTAAGCAAGGCGTGCAAAGCAAGCCGGCATTGGGCCAGCGCCTTTACACTCATAGCACACATCAGACAAAAAGGTAAATATGATGTTCTGATAACATATATTGTATATACATAAGCGTTTAAATTTAATTTTTCAGAAATAAAAAAATGGAAGAAAAGCTCATAGAGGAAACTAAATTGCACCCGTGTCTTTTTGACAAAAACTGTCATCTTTTTAGAAATAAAATGATGACGGAGCGAGCGTGGCAGGCAGCAGCGATTTCCACGGGAGCGTCAGGTTAGTGGTGATTTTTGAATTCGCTAAATCTTTTGAATAGGGCGAATTTTCACCATTGTTTTTCCTATTTACAATAGTGGAACAAAGTAAGCTACGCTGGAAATCACAGAGCGATAGATTTGTGCGTGAGGTGGCGACACAAAAGTCCAATGCGGGGTCCGCTGCAGACGAAAACACAGAATGGTGCTACCTAAAGTCCACGCAGTTTCCAATGAAACACGGTGCTACTAGGAGGTAAGCTACACATGTACTTAGTAGTGGAATTCAGTTGGTCATACATATGTATATGGGTATTCATGGAAATGCATAAATGCCTGGTAACCGCGTGAACCTCGTAAATAAACCAATTTTCCATACAAAATTAAGTACGTTTACGAGGTTTACATGGTTACGAGGCATTTACGCGTTTAGATGAATTGCTCTTATGTAATACTTTTTCCATTATCCCTTGCAAAACGATCTCCAACTTGCAATGGTGCTGAGAAGACCAGCTGAACTGCAGTAATTCGCCGCTAACTCCGCAGAGCGATTTGGAGCAAATAATAGAAGAATGCGAATGGGTAGAACTCACCATGATAAAAACATAGAACCGTTCTCTCAATTTGTCGGCCACGATTTTTTTTTTGAAGTTTGCCAACATTTTAAAATCATATAAAAGTGAAAATAAAAAATTGAAGTTGTTCGAAATTGTTGTTGCTTGAGATTGAAAATGAAAATGAGTGTGTGAGTTTGTGAGTAAAGTTAAAAATTAAATTGTTTGGAAACGTCAAGAATTTCAAAAGTGACTCTCAGCGGTTCTACCTTACTATATTTTTATCACGGTGGAGAGAATACAGAAGGTGGCGCCGACGGCAATACCGCTAATCGGCTCTCAGTGAATTTGACAAAATCAGTTGTTTTGCTGACGTCACAGTCGAGATGACAGCAGTGGTGTGCTGAGTCAATGCTTTTAAGTATCCAATACCCTCGATACTCGGTACCGAAACATTTAGGTTTCGAATAAAAGCGCACATAGGCCAAAAATATGCAAAAACGCCTATCAAAACCCAAA
The DNA here is from genome assembly GCF_001687245.7 of Rhagoletis zephyria. Lineage (NCBI taxonomy): Eukaryota > Metazoa > Arthropoda > Insecta > Diptera > Tephritidae > Rhagoletis > Rhagoletis zephyria. The sequence continues at coordinate 59,720 of NW_016160025.1, read as the reverse complement.
TGTAGGAGCCAATAGAGCTTTTAATACTGATTCAAATGAAAGATGTATATATGTCGGTTTGAGGCCATAATAGAGAGAAACTCTTACTGTTTGAAGCATTTTTGTTCCAACTGAATCGGACGATATCATTTTTGGAAGCATAAGGGCAGATTCTATAACCTGTTAGCGACAATTTTCGAATCGGTATCGGTTTTGTTGACGTATGATATGAAATATTTTTACGCCAACAAGTGCGATATCGATCCGAAACTTGTCGCTAACTGGTTACAGAATCTCCTCCCTGACAGGCTTCTTCATCCTAAAAGTATTTTTCTTTAATCTTGGATCGACTAAGGTTAAAACTGATAAAATAATATTTCTCTGTTGCGATAAGTTCAAGAGTTTAAGCCGATATCATATAAATTAGTAATGAACGTTTTTTCTAAACTTGAAATGCATATAATGACGAAGGTTTAATGTAAAGAATCAGTATCGGGTACCGATAAGGAAGTATTGGGTACCGAAACCTTTTTTAAGTATTGGGTACCGACAATTCAGCACATCACTAGACAGCAGTTTTATTTGTCGCTCATATAAATTAGTAATGAACGTTTTTTCTAAACTTGAAATGCATATAATGGCGAAAGTTTAAAGTAAAGAATCAGTATCGGGTACCGATAAGGAAGTATTGGGTACCGAAACCTTTTTTAAGTATTGGGTACCGACAATTCAGCACATCACTAGACAGCAGTTTTATTTGCCGCTCTCTCTCTTACTCTCGCGAATTCTGCTGCAATCGGCGCAATCTTGTATTCTATCATTCTTGGGTAGAACTAGTGCAGGACGAGTGCGTGGATGCGGCGATAAACGATAGCCAGTGCAGCGTAGAGTCATCCAAAAGGCTCCAAAACGTCAGCGGCTGGAAGAAGAGGCACACGAACGATTTAGCCAGTTGTGTGGCACGATTGAGACTGTATTCACAGCAAACTCAAAAGTTGGGGAGTCGAAAAATGACGGTTGTTTGTTGATGGTAGACGATTTACTAAAAAAGAAACCTGAAGAAGTGCAAGAAAGGTCGATAATTGAAATTTTAACCATGTACATAATTCCAATTAAAATTTCAATTTTTAACCTTGTCCATAAATTTAATTACATATATAAGTGTTTTGTTTAACAAGTTTTTTTTTATTGATCTCTTTTACGAATGCCATTTTAGTGAAATATTTTTGAGTTATTACTAGACCACCGAGAATTTAACTTTCTCATTTGGCAAGTTATTATAAATATCATTATTTAAAACATATGTATGCAGTATAATACATACATATGTTTAAATATACATACATGTTAGAAGTTTACGCCGACAGGCTTTGCGGCGGCGACGTGGTCAACTTCAAAAATATTCGGCGGCGGCGGCGACGCCGGCGTTACTGCTCATAAGGTAGATTTCAAAGAGCCATGAGGCTACTAATCTTATCATTTCAACTCGTCAGCGTTAGGCACTCGCCATGCCAATTATTCTATTATTATTATTCTATTTATTTCATTATTGAATTAGTTTTAAATTTAAATATTGTTACTTCCACTTGAATTAGAATGTTGAGTGTCTGGCTCTGATTGATGGGCGAACAGAAGAAGGTCTGAGGTATATACATACATACACACACGGATCTCTATGTTCTCTACAGATCCGTATGTACTATTTAAATTTAAACAAATAAAAAAATTTTAGAAGTTTAGTTATTGGGGTAATTTATGTCGCTCTCAATAAATTTTCGCCATAATCTTATCAACCGTTATGTTAAATTACGGTGATCTTACGATTTTTTGCGGATTACAAGGTGGGTCTACTTTTTTCCAAAAGTTTAACCCATAACCTCGAACCAGAACGGGCCTTTTTGACCCACTGTTGAAAAAAATGGCTTATAGATGGTTAAAATTTCCACTAAAATATTAAGCGCCAAACCGAGTGTAATGAAAAATAATACTAATGTTTACCATGAAGGGGGAACTTTAACGGAAAAAAATCGTTAGATTACCAATATTCGACCCCAATTAAACTGTAATAAACGCTTTCGTCGAAAAATATGTTACCTATGTTTTTTATGAGTAATGCTATTTTTGGAAAAATAAAGGAGATCACATTCTTGTCCAGTGGCCCAAACTATGCAAAAAAACTAATTTAAAAATGTAATTTTCATTTCGTAAAATTGTGCTTTTATACAAGTAGTATTTAGTTCCTTCAAACGATGTATTCAATGTACATACATTATGAAAATTTTGTACAAAATTCCTTAGGCGCCGAACGCCGCCGCCGCCGCGCCGATATTTTCGAAACTCGGCGGCGGCGCGTGAGGAATGACAAAAAACGGCGGCGGCGGCGGCGTATACCTCTAATACCTATGTATGTATAAACGATATTATTATTTACTATACTTCATATGTATGTACATACAGCGAGGAGTAAAAATGAATATTTACAATGTTTTACATGTTGAAACTTTTTTTTTTTAATTTGTGATAAATATATTGTTCATGCTATCTATAGCCAAAACCGATTCAATTAAAGTTTCAAATAACTTTTTACGGTTTGGCTATAGGATGGATAATATTTTTTATCAGAAATTATCAAAAAAAATTTGACATGTACAACATTGTCATTTTTGCTCCTCACTCTATGTACATACATATGAAGTATAGTAAATAATAATAACATTTATACACATTTACATACATCGCTCCCCATACAAAAAAAAAATCGGTACTGTGTTTCTATTGGAATTATAAAATCTATTATATTTTAAGACGTCCACCAAAATATTTCTGAAAATATTAAGATTTACGTGAGCAGGACCGACTTGGAAATACCTCCAAAAATGGAGTTTTTTATGAATAAAAATAGTTTCTTAAAGATTTTTTTTGAAAAAAGGCCCTCAAATGACAAAACGGTTTAAGCTTATAAAGTTAAAAAGTATAAAAAAAATCCCAAAATTTTCATCTTTACACATTCATGTTTCTGGCATGCGGCGGACGATATGTACTTGCCAATTTGTTTTCCGAAAATTATTTAAAAAGTAGACTTCTCGGTTGCTCAGCAAACCGGTTAATAGTTTCTGCAATTATTACTTCACATTAATTCTCTAAAACAAATTTTCAATATATTCTTAAAATGCATAAACCTAAAGGTAAATTTTATAGGAAAATAAACTAACAATTTATTAAAACTCAAAATTTATTTAAAAAACTTCGTGCCATGAGAAAACCGTCATCTATCAGGTATACTCCAACCTTTAACAATATCTGGTATTAGTCTTAATCTGAAACGCAATATTCACTGAAAATTGGCGCCGTTTATGGTGAAAAGTATTTAATATCACACTTTCAAACAAAACCTTTCTTAACCCTAGAAGCCTAATCTATTTGGGATTAACGTAAAGCCTTAACATACGCCTTATGTACTTAAAAGATAACCTGTGAGCCAAAATATACTTAGTCCTACCTTATTTTTTTAAAGAATATTGAAGTTGTGAGTTTGGCTAATATAAAACATAGTTTTGTTAATAAAAACTATAACCACATTTATTTAAAAAAACAAAATAAAAAGTAAATTTTTTGTTAAAAATAAAAAAAATACCCATTCCATATACGCCTCGCAGACGTAGATTATACTTTTAGGGTTAATCCTTTCAGAACAAATATTTAACCACCGGTTATTCCGGATGGTTCCGTGCGCAGAAGTGGAAAACTTTTGACTGCCATTCACCTGGGAGTGGCCAGAAGCGATTCTTGTGCGTACGGTTCAAATCGCAGCTCACAACGTCCGGATATTTATATCCACGTATCCTCTGGGTAGCAACCAAACACCCGTTTGGGAGCGAGCTAAAGTGAGAAGGCGTAAAACTTCGCGTGCGCTGGGTTTGGGTCCCGCCACGTTAAAACCCCGCCCAATGAAAAATTCCAAACAGCCTCGGATGAGACCCCCTTTTTCTGATGACGACCACGGCAAACGTATAAAGGACTATGATTTAAGGGTATGCACCTGGAATATCCGGACCCTTAATGGGGAAGGTGCCTCTGCCCGGCTGGTTGATGTCCTCGGGAAGACAAAGGCTGACATCACCGCCATCCAAGAAATGCGATGGACGGGGCAAGGTAAAGTAAGCGTGAAGCCTTGCGACGTCTACTACAGTTGCCACGTAAAGGAGCGCAAATTCGGTGTTGGATTCGTGGTAGGAGAGAGACTCCGTCGCCGAGTACTGGCGTTCACCCCGGTGGACGAACGTCTAGCCACAATCCGCATCAAAGCTAGATTCTTCAACATCTCGCTCATCTGCGCCCATGCCCCGACGGAAGAGAAGGATGAGGCGTCCAAGGATCTCTTCTATGAGCGCTTGGAACGTACATATGAGCGCTGCCCCCGACACGATGTCAAAATCGTGCTTGGCGATTTTAATGCCAAGGTGGGCAAGGAAGGGATCTTTGGCGCCACTGTCGGAAAATTCAGCCTCCACGACGAAACGTCCGATAACGGACTGAGGCTGATCGACTTCGCCGGGGCCCGAAATATGGTAATATGTAGTACTAGGTTCCAGCATAAGAACATCCACCAAGCTACATGGCTGTCTCCAGATCGAAAAACGAGAAACCAAATCGATCATGTTGTGATAGACGGAAGGCATGCTTCAAGCGTTTTGGACGTACGTACACTCCGAGGGCCAAACATCGACTCGGACCACTATCTTGTTGTAGCCAAGATACGCACCCGCCTCTGTGCAGCAAAAAATGTGCGCCCAACAATGCAAGGAAAGCTTAACGTCGAAAAGCTGCAATCACAACAGACGGCCAATTTATTCGCCACTCGACTCACACACCTGCTCTCTGAGAGCACTCTTCAACAATCCGACGTACGCGAGCAGTGGAACCACATTTCCCGATCATTAAGTACCGCCGCCGAAGAAGTAGTTGGATTTCAGCGAGCCCGAAAGAACAACTGGTACGATGAGGAATGTCAAGAAGCCGCAGAGAAAAAAGATGCCGCCTACAGGGCCACGCTGCGATCGGGCGCAACGCGAGCCATGTGGGACCGTTATAGGGAACTGAAGAAGGAAGCGAGACGTATTTGCCGCAATAAGAAGAGAGAGGCCGAAATACGTGAGTGCGAAGAGCTTGAGATGCTGGCCGACAGGAAGAACGCCCGAAAATTCTACCAGAGGGTTAGGCGACTTACGGAAGGTTTCAAGACCGGGGCGAACTCCTGTAAGAACAACAATGGCGACCTAGTGACCGATGTCCAGAATATACTTAAATTGTGGAGGGAACACTTTTATAACCTACTGAATGGTAGCAGCGCTGAAAGTAGTGAGGAAGACGAACCCGAGTCCCCAGTCGATGATGATGGAGTAGCTGTCCCACCGCCTGACTATGACGAGGTACGAATAGCGATTACGCGGCTGAAAAACAACAAAGCTGCTGGAGCTGACGGCCTGCCAGCCGAGCTATTCAAGTACGGCGGCGAGGAGCTGATGAGGTGCATGCATCAGCTCGTATGCAGAATATGGTCAGATGAACGCATGCCCGACGACTGGAATTTAAGTGTGCTCTGCCCAATCCACAAGAAAGGCGACCCCGCCATACGCGCCAACTACCGCGGAATTAGCCTTCTAAGCATAGGTTACAAGGTCTTATCGAGCGTATTGTGCGAAAGACTGAAGCCCACCGTCAACGAGCTGATTGGACCTTATCAGTGTGGCTTTAGGCCTGGAAAATCCACCATAGATCAGGTATTCACAATACGCCAAATCTTGGAAAAGACCCGCGAGAATAGGATCGACACACACCATCTATTTGTCGATTTCAAAGCCGCTTTCGACAGCACGAAGAGAAGTTGCCTTTATGCCGCGATGTCTGAATTTGGTATCCCCGCGAAACTAATACGGCTGTGTAAAATGACGTTGAGCAATACCACCAGCTCCGTCAGAATAGGGAAGGACCTCTCCGAGCCGTTTGATACAAAACGAGGTTTCAGACAAGGGGACTCCCTTTCGTGTGATTTCTTTAATCTTATGTTGGAGAAGATAATAAGAGCCGCAGAACTGAACCGCTCAGGCACAATACTTTATAAGAGCGTACAATTGCTGGCGTATGCCGACGACATCGATATTATCGGTAAAAACAAGGGCTACGTCTGTTCTGCCTTCTCGGGATTGGATAGAGAAGCAAAGCGAATGGGTCTGGTGGTGAACGAGGACAAAACGAAGTATCTCCTGTCAGCACACAAACAGTCAGAGCATACGCGTCTTGGCACCCACGTCACTGTTGACAGTTACAAGTTTGAAAAAGTAGACGACTTCGTTTATTTGGGAACCAGCATTAACACCAATAATAATGTCAGCCTTGAAATCCAACGGAGAATCACTCTTGCCAACAAGTGCTACTTTGGGCTGAGTAGGCAATTGAGAAGTAAAGTCCTCTCTCGTCGTACAAAGATCACACTCTATAAGTCACTCATCATGCCTGTGCTGGTGTATGGCGCGGAAGCATGGACAATGAAAGCATCTGATGAGGCGGCTCTTGGAGTTTTCGAGAGAAAGATTCTGCGAAAGATTTACGGACCTTTACGCGTTGGTGATGGCGAATATCGCAGACGATTTAACGATGAGCTGTATGAGCTTTACAACGATATAGACATAGTGCAGCGAATTAAAATTCAGCGGCTCCGCTGGCTTGGCCATGTCGTTCGGATGGACAGAAACGCTCCTGCTCTGAAAATATTCAACGCGGGCCGCGATGCTGGTAACAGAGGAAGAGGAAGGCCTCCTCTGCGTTGGAAAGACCAGGTGGAGAAGGACTTGGCTTCACTTGGCATTTTCAATTGGCGTCAGTTAGCACAGAAGAGAAATGACTGGCGTGCTGTTTTGGACTCGGCCAAAATCGCTTAGGCGGTTACAGCGCCAAATAAGAAGAAGAAGAAGAAGGTTATAAAAAATTTTAAATATGTATACCGGCTAATTTTGGATCGTTCATTTTAAAAATCACATAAAAAATGTGTAAAGCTTTGAGGTTTGCGGTCATTCAGGGTCCTTTTTAATGGTCAGTGATATCCTAGGTGTTTAAAAAAGAAAGGGATCTCAGCTATTTTTATCTTTTGCTTTCGTGAAATATATTTCAAAGCTATGAATACTACCTAATAACTTTTCCGAAATTATATTACTTACTATCGACTTTTCTGCCACTTTTTACTTTTTGAAGTGAAACTTCTTAATCGAGTTCGGAGATGGTTGCGTTAAATATTTAACACCAAGCCATAAAATCTATATCGTTCGTTCGATTTTTAAAAATGAGGTGTCACATGAAAGGCTTTGCCCTTCGGGTGTGCAACATATCTTTAGTTCCATGAAAGGAGTTGCCACATGTTAGAAAATCGAATTCAAATTTTCTCTGCCGCAGAGAGTTGCGTTAAATATTTAACACCAAGCCATAAAATCTGTATCGTTCGTTCGATTTGTAAAAACGAGGTGTCACATGAAAGGCCTTGTCCTTCGGGTGTGCAACATAGCTTTAGTGCAATATAGTTTTAGGTGTTTAAAGGGTTGCCATATATACGAAAACCAAATTCAAATTATTTATTAGGTTAAATGAATTATCCCAATATGGGTATCAAAAGAAATGGTTTCGAATAAACTGTATTTTTTAGCTATATGTAGGAGAGTTGCCACCTGTTTCAAAAGTCCAATTTAGTTAAATTATAAAATAGTCTTATGCATAAAATACTATATAGTAAGCGTGAAATGAAAGGGCTTAAAGAAACACAATTAAAATATTTTTGAGGTGCTTGAAGACGGTGACCACCTGTTTAAAAAGTTAAACTCAAATATTTGAAATGAATGTTATTACTACAGCTCCGATATATTTGCGATATATATTTAACGCCACGGTAAAGGTAGTATATGGCGGGTATAGAAAACGAATAGCTGCGTTAAACGCCAGTTGGGCGGGGAAAGACTAATGCAAAGACAAGAATATAGACAAAAACAA
>NW_016160025.1:47204-50797 GCF_001687245.7 Rhagoletis zephyria | reverse complement strand
TGATAAAGATAAAGATGAAGATGAAGACGAAGATGAAGATGAAGATGAAGATGAAGATGAAGATGAAGTTGAAGATGAAGATGAAGATGAAGATGAAGATGAAGAGAAGATGAAGATGAAGATGAATATAAAAATAAGTAGACTGTTATGATCGACCTGTAATTCTCGCAGGAGATTTCAACGTAAACTTTTCGCTGGCCGAATACATGTATGATGAACTGACGAAATTTGTGAAAGAAAAATTTTCATTGGAAATGGTTATTGTTTTTCTAGAAATATTAATAATATTGAGATAAAACTTTTTATATCTTACTTTAGTTACCACAATCTACTAGTTAATATTGTAGATATGCATGTTTTATCAGCCAAAAATAATAATTAAACTTAGCAATTGGTTATAAAAAATAAAAAATTAAAGCTCGTTAAAAAAATTAAAATAAATATGTATTTAGTGTATTAGAAAATATGTACGTGTGTATGTATATCACACATTTCTTTCTTTCTGAAATTCCTATATTAAGTTTCACTTCTTCCGCGCGTAGGGACTACGCGCACTGGGTTTTTTTTTGACAAACACGGTCAACTGCAACTGCAGCTTGCACTTTAGTTTGATATATACATAGCTCAATTCTGTGGCTGCTACAGTCATACGTCTTAGGACTGACGATTGGTACATTTTTACAGATTTGAGCTGAACACAACTTTCTAAAGAACACCACTGTGTGACTGCCAAAATATACAAATCTGTACAAAAGTACCAATCGTGTGACACTGTTTTTAGCCCAGTACCACATCCGACAGCTTCAAAATCAAAAAGGAAAAGGAACGGCAATATTAGCCTGTTCCCGCATTCCATGATTTAGTGAGAAATTGTTCGCAAAATATATGATAAATGTGTGAAAGGAAACAAATTCGGACTATGTCGGACTAAATTCTGGAGTACGGGAACAGGCTAGTCTTCTGTAGCTAACAGTGTACCATATGCAGATTAAAGGTGGTATGTTTAATGAAAGGAAACAAACTTAATGTGCGGCCACAAAATCATAAAAGTTTTAAGATGGGAAGAGTTACCCTCGACTTGTGAATTAAAATGTATCACAATTTATACTAAGCTAAAAATAAAAGTCTCTTTTAAAAATTCAATGAAAAACGTATCATTTTGATCCATTTGGATCAAAACGGCAACACTGATGATATTCCAAAGTTAAAAAAATAACTAAAACCGAGATTTCTCTGCTTTTCGCATCGAAAGAGTTAAAAGAAGATAAGACACTGGAAATGAAACATAAAACTTTGCCATTACCTGAATTCCGGCAACAAGTACCAGATTTAAAACATCCGCTGTTGAAAACAGCTGCGTGCCGTATATTTACAATTTTTAGTACAACGTATAACTGTGAGTCTTTGTATTCTACAATGAAATTCGTAAAGTAAAAATACCGTTCACAATTAGTTGCTTTCGCGTACCTGTTAATTATTGAAAGTTATAAAAATTATCAGCTTTTTGTGTTCGCGTACGCAAAAAACTTGCAAAGTAGGGAAATTGAAAGAGCAAAATGACATTTCATTTGAGGGAAATCTGCTAGTTTCTGCTGGCTTTTTACTGGAGATTTTAAAAGACCTATTGATTATCCAGCATTTAACAGAATTGTTACGAACGGCTTTAACTGACCTAAAACCAGATTTTGAAAATCTCGGCAAAGGGATCTTTTGAATTTTCATTTATATCTATCTTACGTACAATAGAATAATAATAAAATTAATGTTTTTCATTTCTAATAATAATTGTATTTAAAAATAAAATTTTTGTTTTTCAAGTTCTTTCTTGTGGCTCTTTGTAGCATTTAGAACTTAGATGTGGCTCTCTTCGGCCTCGGCCTTGCCCACCCCTGCTATATACATTTTCATACAAGGCAGGATTGAACAGTATTAAAAATATGCTGCAGAAACACAAAATCAAACAACAGCTGAGCTAAGAAGCAATGACATTCTATAACAGTATGTTTGAGATGGAATGACATGACATAGCAATGCATGAAATTTTTGAAAATGACATTTTAATAGATACGCTGGGAAGAAGTTAACAAAATGTTTAAATTTATATTTTGTTACCTACTTCACCGATTTGAAATCTGAAAACTATACCTTTCATGAGCATGAAATGGTATTATAACTTTGGTCCGATATTTGTAAGTACAAGAATAAGAAGAGATTTATGAAAATGAGACTCATGAAAATGTGTACTTATGTATGTGACCAGAACATCGAGCTGAGCCGACTTAGGCATATGGCAACCGAACTTCAGTTGGGTGGCCACTGGCTGAACTGGTTTTACAGATGGCAACTGCAAGCTGGCAACTGAGATGCTATATTGGCAACTGAATTTTTGTGGTCGCTGCGGTAATAATCGAAGATTGTATACCTACATATAAGGTAAACTTCTCGAGCCAATGCTGAGATTTATAACAACTTGCCAAATGTGAAAGTTGTTAAAGATACACAAATTCTTGGTGCTCTTAATTCTTGCACAACTATAGTCATGTGGAAAGTAATAAGAACACGACATTGCTTGCTTAATAGTTGTTGTTTTCTTATAAAAATACACACCATTATCTAACAAAAACCATCTATTTGTCAATGTTATTGTGGCTTATTAACATTTTATTCTTAATATTTTTTTTAATGAGCTTTGTTTAATTGTTGTTGTTTGATTGTTTATTAGGAAAAATTGAAAAAGCAACAAAGTCTAAGCGGTAGAAGTTATAGCACTATTTCGGAGATCACCACATCTCCTCATCAGACTTTTTTTTTCTAGACTTCAGCAGGGATCGAACCTGCGAATTCGATGTTCAAAGTCAGAAGCGTTAACCACTGAGCTATGTACATCCCGTAAACTCTTGTTGCTAATTCATTTTCCTTATTCAACCAACTACTATCAAGTGCAGCTGATTTGCCGCTATTTAAACTCGACAGCGTGGTTGTTGTTGTCAATTCTATACATCCATTTGCTTATTTGCTTTTTTGTATAGTTTCAGGCAGGCTCTTCCTAAACTATGTATTTGTCAATGTTATTGTGGCTTATTAACAAAAAAAATATTAAAAACCATCTAAGTCTAAATTTCAAGCTTTGAAGAAGAATTAGAAAACTTCAAAACAATTTTGCAACAAACTTGTTATGAAGAATTTTTAGAAAAAATATGGGTATGCAGTTTCATAGCCCATTAAATTCTAGCTCAAAAAAGTTCAAGTTCCAAGTGACTAAGAGTTCGCGTTGATTTTTTATAATTTTCTTGGTGAACATACTTTGTATGGAAGAAAATGCTTGACACCATCAGCAAAAAAATTATCAAAAAATCAAGGCGAATTTATTGAATTATACCCATAATTTTTCTAAAAATTCTTAATAAAATGCTTGTTGTAATTTTGTTGCATTTTTCTACATAGTTTGAAATTTAGACTTACATGGTTTTTGTTAGTTGATGACAGTGATGGGCAAAATTGTATTTACTAAGTATTAAGTACTAAGTACAAAAGTATTTAGGTATTTTGTGTTGTTGTAAATACCAAAGTACTATTTACTTAGGTATTTAGGA
>NW_016160025.1:0-43509 GCF_001687245.7 Rhagoletis zephyria | reverse complement strand
GTACTTGGGTATTTAGCAGCTCCTAAATACCTAAGTAAATAGTACTTGGGTATTTAGTCATCTCAAAATACTAAGTATTTGTGTATTTAGTACCCAAAGTGGTACTTTAAGTACAAAAGTATTTAGGTATGCCCATCACTGGTTGATGAGATGTATTTTGATAAGGCAATAATAAACATTAAGCAAGCAAAAGAAAAATACCGGTCAAAATGTCGTGTCCCTATTAGAGCCATCGTCGTCCTATCAGCCCATCCCGAAATTCGATTTTTAAGTCCCGAACCCGCCCATCCCGACGTTTTTCAGAATTGTATCGTGGGTCCCGTGAGTCCCGAAACAAATTGAAACGGTTAAGATTTCAAAGTGTGTGGCATGGTTTGCAAACCGATCGAAGGTTGACAAAATTGTTCATGTCTTTCAAATTAATTTTAAATATTAAAAATGATAATGAAAGATGTGGTATCTTCCGATTATTTTGTTTTGCTTAAAAAAGTGCGTATTTCAAACATCGTTTTTAAGGAAGATTTTGTGAATTTGCGGGGGTTGCGGTTTTATCGGGAGTGCCGGAAAAGGATTTTGGTCCCGTCCCGCCCATCCCGGCCAATTTTAAATCAGTACCGTGGGTCCCGCGGGTACCGATATCCCGTGGCGATCTCTAGTCCCTATTACTTTTCACATGACTATACTTGGTTTTACATGAATGAAATGAAAATGTATGAAAACTAAACTGAATTAAAAATAACACGCATAAATTAGTGTAACATACTTCACTTAAATTTTTGTTTTAAGTTGTTAATTAAATTTAGAACGCAGACATATTTTTTTAAAGGGGATGCGAATAAATGAAGTCCTTGAGAGTATCTCTTAAGGTGAAGGCACTCCTTGGTGCGTTGTTTGCCATCATTCGGCCATGTCTTCGCAGCGGTGTTACAACTACTGGTCGTCATAGACCGTTAATTACTGCATCGCCCTGATATTGGTCAACATATTCCGGCGGACAGTACTGCCATCGTGCAATTTAACGAAGTTGTTTAGCAAAACTGCGAGTTTGACGATATTTTCTGCTGATGTGGGATTCATATGCAGTGGGGAAAGCAAAATTCTCCAACGCGCTGTCAAGACCCCGAAGGCATTTTCTATTACGCGCCGAGCTGGTTATAAGCGCTTGTTAAACATTTCGCGATCTGGTGGTAGAAGGGTACCTGAATTAAAAAAAGTTTATTTATAACACAGATTTACAGAAAAAAATGTCCGACCTGCGGCATCTTTATATGAAATCGAAGGTAAAACTTTCCACTGAATGCGGATATGAGGTCAAAATATAAGAAATAACAGTTTTCGAGATAAAACCAGATCTGTTTTTTTTTTTAGATCTGAAAAAGTACACTCACTTAATTGCATTTTCTTTGGATACAGTTGGCCTTTCTTAAATTTCATTCTACATTTGATTCGATTTTGTATAATCCATGTCCAAAACATTTTCCAACTGGCTTAGTATTTTAAGAGATATATATTGATTTATCGACAAGTTTGTATGATCCAGTTGACATAGATGATACAAAATCTATTGGGATTTCCTAATGTAGAATTTAGATCTGGTTTTATCTCGAAAACTGTTCTACTTTCTTGTATTTAGACATCATATCTGGGTTCAGCGGAAACTTTTACATGAGGAATGATGGTAAAGTGCAACTGATCGGATTCCCACGTAGCATTCCCCCGACAGCCGGTTCTAGGTACCGGAATGACCCGTTTTTACCCGACCAAGGGCTGTTGTGTCGGCGATCTAACCCCGGTTAGGTCGGCGAAATCCCTCAAAAGTTGTACGTCAATAGGGCTACATCTTCTTCGCATACTTCTGCTCAGGGCTGGTATTGAGTCAAACCCTGGACCAGAAACATATACCTGCTGCGTGTGCCAGAGACGATTACACCACAATTCCACCTACGTCAGATGCAACACATGCAATGGGTGGAGCTATCTCCGAGTTTTCTCAGGCCTTACGACTCATAGGCAGTGGACCATCGCGTACGTGGCCCCTTGCTGCGCAAATCGATCTGCCTCAACGGCATAACAGGGTCCGCCTGAGCAACTCAACACAAACACAACCGCACCACAACACAATACAATAGACAACACCACTGACACAACAGACGACACCACCGATACAACTGCACCACCACCCACACGCCACCGCTAACAACTCCTAGTTCCTCCGACAATCTGCACAGTGTGTCAGTCCAGGATATTCCGTAATGTGACATCAGTCAAGTGCAACACTTGCATTGGCTGGTGTCACTTTCGGGCATGCTCAAGACCGCGCACCACGCGAGATTGGACGAGGGACTATGAGGGCTCACGCTGTGCTGCTCGGTCGCAATCTCCAACTGCGATACCACCCACTATTACCATAGGGCAACAGCCTCAGCAGCAGCAAGCACAACATGTGGCGGCTCGGAAACACACGTCACTAATACCCTACATCACAATAAGTCTCCCTAGGCACATGAGCAGTTTACAATTTAATTGTAACGGACTTCAGAGCAAGATCGAGGAGGTGACAGTCTTTATGGGTCGGCACGGAATATTAATAGCTGCGGTCCAAGAGACGAAACTGCACGGATACCGGATACAACGTGCACCGTCGAAATCGCCAGCGAGATAATGGTGGTGGCCTAGCGTTCATCACGCACCACACCGTGCAGTATCGTCTTATCGAAGCAGACATCGACCGCAGGGATACCATCCTAGAATGAGAGGGTATTGTATGCTGTCAGGCGACGTCGAGCTCGAAATATTAAACGTATATATACCCTCCCCCCCCCTGTNCCGGCAGGTTATCATCCTGAAATAGGTGCGCTCCTCAGAGGTGAAAACCGTATGGTAGGCGACACAAAAGTCCAAGTCGGGGTCCGCTGCAGACGAAAAAACAGAGTGGTGCTACCTCCTAGAGTCCATGCAGTTTCTAATAAAACACGTTGCCACTAGGAGGTAAGCTACACATGTACATACTTAGTAGTGGAATTCAGTTGGTCATACATATGTATGTATATGGGTATTCATGGAAAGGCGTAAATGTCTGGTATAGTTGTAATAAATTTTAAAATAATTAAAATTGAGCTCTGTATATTTTTATGTAAGTTCTTTTAGAAAGCTTTTTGAATAATGAAAATTTTTGAAAAACATAATTTCCATTTCAAATTATTATCAATAAAATAAAATAAATTTAAAATTAAAGTTATTCACAAAACAAGTAAATTTAATAAGCATATGTATATATAACATATTTTAATCCTACATTACTCCCCTACAAGAGTTTTTATGAGGAATAAAGTAAATGTAACTTTCTTTTTTAATTTTGCATCATTAATACGATTGTTCGTGTTAGTTTTCTGTGTTGTTTAATTATAGCTGGTTTTAATCTATTAATTGGAATTGTTTTAACTTCACCATTAATTTCTACACCCAGAAAAACGGTTTATTTATAATAACCAAGATTTGGTTATAGTGATCAAGTGGCATAGTTGGATATGGCGAAATAAATATATTGTTCACGAAAGTCTGCAGTCTTACTTAAGACTTCTAGTTGGGACAAATGTATATTTGTTAATAATTACAAAACGACTACCTTGATTGGACAATATTGTTAGTTGAATAAAATCATTGTTGAGCAAATATAAACAATGCTTTGGTTGATACAAGTTTTCAATTAATTTTGTGAAGTTGCTGTAGACTTGAATCAGCTAACCGTTTGTTATTGGGAAAAAATTTCAGTTTGGCACAAATAAAAATTTACTCGATGTTTGTTGTGTTTACTTTCTTTTATTTGCATATATTAAGCTAAAAAAATACGTACATATTTACATAAGTTAGTTACTAAAGTAAATAATACATATGTATATGGTGGTAAGAATTTCCTAAAAAACAACGATGAAACAGGAACAGTCGCGCGAAAACCCAGGTCAATATCTGCTGGAAGTATACTGCTTTGCTTTTTCCTTGGCTAAATAAACACTTTCAAATTATAATTCACATGAATTATATATCCACTGAAAAACTCCGGTTGACATCAAACTCTTGGTATGTGAAACACACATTTGCTCAGAGAGCGCTCAGCATTCTTTAGGGGTGGCTCACAAGCAGGGATGCCGTTTGGATCTAAAGAGATCCAATTGGATACATTTTTAGACGAACTTTTGCGGGATACTTATTTTTTCCGGTCAGTATAAATGTGGATACTTTTTTAAATAGGCCAAAATTTTATATTTCCTATAAAGTTTTTTTCGTTCAAAAATTGATTTTCTTTAAAGATGGTAGAAAGCATCACGTTTTCTAAACGTACAAAGAATCGCTACTTAAGCGTGAAATTAAAGTATTTTATTTTTTGTGAACGAAGCAATGAACATATGAAGAGATCTCACCAAAATAGGTATAAGCACAATTGCTTTAATTAGCTTAGGGCCGTTTCTAATGTAAGCAATAAAGTTGCCTTTACTAACTGGGCGGATAAATTGCTCCTCACTTTAAAGCACGTTTTAGGTATTTTCGTTTTCTCATCTCACCTGTAAAGATAAATTGGTTATTCTGAAATTATGGCAAGGCCAAAGTAAAAATCTACTACATTGGCTATATGATTTTAGTGTTGGCAATGCCGTACAAGTAAGAAGTAAACAAAATCAGCTGTTAATTGAAATTAATTTGCAATGGAAAACTCACAATTAAAAAGAAAACGAGGTAAAAATTTTACTTCTCAGGAGGAAGTTGTGTTAGTGGAGTTGGTCCCTGACCAAAGAGATGTAATTGAAAGCAAAAAATCAGATGCGGTAACTTGGAAACAAAAGGAGGAGGCCTGGAAAAAGTTGGCGGAGCGCTTTACTGCAAGGATTGGTGTCCAACGAGAGTGGAAGACTCTAAGGTACAAGTTCGAGAGCTTAAAACAGAAAATCCAAAGCCGAAATGGCCTCAGAAAAATGCGAGCTATATCGCACAGGTGGTAGTTCGGCGGCTGTAAGGAGCAACAGCGTAATAACGAAAAAAGTTGCTACCATTTTGGGGGAGTCAGCCACTGGAATGGAAAATGCATTTGATGGTGATGAAAGTTAGTACTTTTATTGTTTCATATACTCTTAAATGTGTTTTAAAAATAAATGCCTTTAACTTTAGTTGATATTAGTACTCCGGAAAAATCCAAAGTGCACCATGAAGAACCAAATAATTCCGACGATCTAAACCAGGCAAGTATATACATATATATCGTCGTTTAAAGTAAAACCCCGCTATCATGGTTCTGCAAAATAGCGTAACTGATATTTGGGGTAAGGTTTAGTTACAACGAATTTGGGTTGCTGTGCCTAAACGCGTGACCCGAGTCAAACAAAAATAGACACGCAGTTGTAGAAAAGAGTCTACGCTTTAAAAAAAAAAAGATAATAATATACATGTGCACTAATTTATTAATAATTTCGGTTTGAAATATGTTTTTTTTTTGCAAATTTTCGAGGTTAGCTGCCAAACACAAAACATATCAACGAAATATTTCCGCAAAAGGTGTTCAGCCCCTCTTCTTCGGCAACACAGAAAGGAGAATTCTACATAGTGAGGGTTATAGTCCCTAAGCGCGGCTGAGCCCGCCTACGCAGAAAGGCGTTCTCTGCAACAGGTGTTCAGCCCCTCTTCTTCGGTAACACAAAAAAAGAATTCTTCTTAGTGAGGGTTATAATCTTTTTGCAAAAAAAAAAACGAAAGTTCCCCTATTTTCAAAAAGCTCCCAAGGTACTTTCCTTAAAGCATAAAACTAGACTGAAATAGTTTTTTTTATAAAAGAGTGAACTGTTTCGAAATAATACAGATTTTTACTCTCTCCTGCAAAATTTGGGCAACCTCATATACGTGGTTTTGCTTTATCTTAATACGCGGTTTTGTACTTTAAACGACGATACGTATTCTTATGGCCGAAATGATAGAAATGCGACATTTTGACAGTTTTGCATATTTTCATTCCTTTGTTTAATGCCATTAATTTTTTATAAAACTATTGCTCATTATCGAACAAAACCCATATAAATTCATTTCAAAATTTGTGCAAAAATTAGAAAGTTTTGCAAGTTTCTTTTAAATTGCAAACTTTTTATTTTGAATTGATTTAAATTTTAGTAAAATAAAGTGCGAGTGTAAAGTTGCTGAAAAGTCCCGCTGATTTTTGATATTTTTTTTTTTGCTGACGTTGTTACACATTTTCTTCCTTACAAAGTGTGTTCAAAACTTATTGTTATATTAAACAAAACGTTGCAAATTTTTCTTACTTTTTCATATTTTTTTGGGTTTTGTTAGATAATGAGCTATACTTTTATAAAAAATTAATGGCATTAAACAAAGGAAAGAAAAATATGGAAAACTTGTCAAAATGTTGCGTTTCTATTATTTTGTCCGCAGGTATAAATAGATTAATGTATTGACATAAATCCACGTATATAATAATTGTTTTTTTTTTTTTTTTAATTTCATAGGAGAATCTGGAAATCATTGATGTTGAAGGAGAAGAATGGTCTTCTTGGACACCCAACTCTTTGCGAACCAGAAAATCTTCCAAACTTTTGGTCGACCGTCCTGTCACCCGCAAGCGTACTTTGGAAGAAGAGAAGACTAAATTGGCAGTTTTTCAACAAAAATTTTATGAAGAAGAAAATGTCCGGGCACAGGAAAAACATGAGCAAGAGTTAATAGCATTACAATTGAAAAATGAGCTTCTTCAGTTAGAAATTATAGAAAAAAAAGCGAAATTAGATTCAAACAATAATGTGACTTAGATATGGATGTACATATATATGTATAAACATCGTTATTAACATACATATACGCCTACATATATGTATATGGATCTATATAATACGTATACGCTTGTGTGTATGAAAAAGTATAAGTTGACAGTAAAATATATATGAATATATATTCTATATATTTATATAATGTGTATTACAATTGTACGCCACCCACATATTGACAAATTCTGACTACTCGTTTTTTAACTACTTAGTTTTTATTATTTTTATATAGGAATATAGTTAATTTTTAACAAAAACCGTAAAAATCCAAGTTTTAAACATTGTGCAATACTTAAAAAAAAAATTCAACAAACTTTGGTAATAAAATTTTTTTAATTCGATTTTTCAGAAAGATTTTGGGTATGCAGTTTTGTAGGCCATTTAAGTTTAGTGCAAAGAAGTGAACGTTTGAAGTAGCTAGGACTTACCGTTGATTGTTGCAATTTTTTTTTGTTGAAGGTGTTGCTCATTTTCCTCCATATAAAAAAATCTTCCAAAATACTTCATATGAAAAAAATTTGCAAAAACAACGGTAAGTCCTAGATACCTCAAGCGTGCGATGAAATTGAATAGCCTACAAAGCTGCACACCCAAAATCTTTCTGAAAAATCTAATTATAAAAATTTTATTACCAAAGTTTTTTGCATTTTTTTAAGTATTGCACAATGTTTAAAACTTGGATTTTTACGGTTTTTGTTAAAAATTAACTATATTCCTATATAAAAATAATAAAAACTAAGTAGTTAAAAAACGAGTAGTCAGAATTTGTCAATATGTGGGTGGCGTACAATTGTAATGCAAATAACAAGTTAAACATATACATAAGTGTATATATGTACATACCGTCATGTCAAAAAAATAGGGACACGAAATTTTGACCAGTTGTGGCTATTTTTCTTTTGTTTGCTTAATGTTTATTGTTTTTTACAAAAATACTGCTCATTATCTAACAAAAAGCATATAAGTCCAAAATTCAAACTTTGTAGAAAAATTAGAAAAAGTCAAAAAGAATTTACAACAAAATTTTTATTAAGAATTTCAGGAAAAATTCTAAGTACCCAGTCTCATAGCTCATTAAATTCTAGCTTAATACAGTGCAAGTTTCAAGTGGGTAAAAATTCGCGTTGATTTTTAATAATTTATTTTGCGAATGCTGTTATTATTTTCTTCTTTGTATGGATAAACTGCCTGACACCGCCAGCAAAAAAAATTATCAAAATTCAACGCGAATTCTTACCCACCTGAAACTTGCACTGTATTAAGCTAGAATTTAATGAGCTATGAGACTGGGTACTTAGAATTTTTCTTGAAATTCTTAATAAAATGTTTGTTGTTGTAAATTCTTTTTGACTTTTTCAAATTTTTCTACAAAGTTTGAAATTTTGACTTATATGCTTTTTATTAGATAATGAGCAGTATTTTTATAAAAAACAATAAACATTATACAAACAAAAGAAAAATAGCCACAACTGGTCAAAATGTCGTGTCCCGATGCTTTCCTCATTACTATAAGTATATACACACATTGTATAATAGTCATGTTGCAGTACTTTATACACACATACACACATTGATAAACTCGTCTGTTGTCTGCTTATGTACTGATTACATATATATAAATATATATATACATATATAAAAAATAACATATTTAACTGCAAATGTGGATTATACGTACATATCGACGGCTGGGTGGAAGATCGTCTTATATCGGCAGCCGATTCGAAAACGCCTTATCTCAGAAAATTACTCGCGAACGCCTTACTTCAGAAATTGGTTGAAGAAGGCCCTATCTCAGAATTTGCCGATATATTGAATTCACATGGAGATAGGGCATTCCTCAACCAAATTCTGGGATAGGGCGTTTTTCAATCAAATTCTAAAATAGGGCATTCTTGAAAAATTTGCTGAAGTAGGACGGTTTTGAACCGGCTGCCGAGATCGTTCGATCTTCCACTCAACCGTAGATATGTATTTACATAAGTATAGTATGTAAACTTGATCGTCATATTACATAAGCTTTTATAAGATTATTATTATTCACAAAGATTTGTTTAAGAAATGAAATTTTTATGTTGAAATTTTGGCTTTACTTTTTTAAGTTTGTAGTTAAATGTTTTTGTTCATTTTATTAAATGTTGACTTATGTAAATTTAACATAAATGTAAACTGATAGACCTTTTATTTGAAAAATTACATTGGAAAGGGTTGGTATCTTTTTAATGTGCATATGCTCATAGAACTCCATTTAGCTATTTTTTCTTTTGGTTGATGGTTTTATAATCTGAAAAGCGTAAGTATTACGTATATCATAGGAATGTGTAAGTATTTCATAACCAGTCAATCACCTAGCAAAATAGTTTTGTATTAGTCGGTTTCTTGCAACAGAGTTAGAATTTATCTCCACTGAATTATTTTCTGCGGCATCTTCTGGAATCTCCAGCAGACTCAGTTCATCCATAGGAGGAAGTGGGTCTTTTGAAAGTACTGCAATGTTATGCAGAACACCACATGCGACTATAACAGCCATTGTGGAGTTTATTGATATTCGCAGTCCTATCGACAATACTGGAAAACGTCTTTTCCATACGCCAAAGCATCTCTCAATTGAAATCCGCGTGCGGATTTGTGACTCATTGTAAAGTCTTTCCGGTGCATTTGATGGGTTCACTAATGGAGTCATCAGGTAATGAGTTTGCTTGTAGCCACTATCGCCAAGGATAAAATAATTACTAAAATGTCCTTCTTCCATACAAAACTTAAGACGGCTATTGCGGAAAATGTTGTAATCGTGTGCGGAACCAGGCCACCTTACCACCAAATCTAGGAACATCAAATTTGCATTGCACATTGCCTGGACATTGATCGAAAAGTATCCTTTTCTATTTCGAAAAATTTCTGCATTGCCACCACCGGGTGATTGTACTCGAACATGTGTGCAATCAATAACTCCGATGACTTTGGGGAATTTAGCTATTTGGAAAAATTCTGCCACCGTCTGAGTAGGATCGCTTGGAAGTTGAATGAAATCCTTGTATAAAGCAGCCAGAGCAAACGACACTTCTTTAACTGCTCGGCTTGCTGTAGATACGCTTACCCCACAAAAATCTCCAACGGTTATTAGGAAACTTCCGCTGGCATAGAATCTGAGCGCTAGCATTAGTTTTGTGCGTGGTGATATAGAACAGTACCTTGAAAAAGTAATTGCAATAGTTTAAGATAATTTTGTGCATTGGTATTGTGTGTTAACTAACTTTCCTTTACTGGGTTTTAAATTGTTAAAAATTTTATTCAAAACTAACCGAAAGGTAGGTTTTGATAATCGAAACCTCTTGATGAACTCATTGTCATCATACCTCTGTAAATAATCTGGCCGATATCGATACTGCCTATGAGATGCAGTTTTTGCTCGGAATCTTCAAAAATTTATTCTAATCGATTAATATATAAAACACGTTGTGTCGACATGGTAAATTTGATATTTCCATATTTCGTTTATACTGAAAATTTAATAACAGCTGTTCAACTTATGTAAACAAATCAAAAATTTTAGTTGGCAATGCTTAATTTAAGGCTGGGTACAAATTTTTAAAGGCTACGTCAAGTGAGCAAAAATTTATCGATCCGAGAAATTAATGCGCGGATGAGAAAACGAAAATGCGTTTATCGAGGCGATAAAGTGGCCATTAATCTAAAGGCTAGATTAGAAAACGGCCCTTAAAAGGATGCTTTAAGCAAGATCTTAATTTACATATCGTCGTTTAAAGTACAAAACCGCGAATCAACAAAATGCAAAACCGCGTATGTGACGTTGCATAAATTATTTTCTAGAGAGTAAAAACACTTATATTTCAAAATGGTTCTCTTTTTTATAAAGCAATCGCATTTCTGGCTAGTATATTTCAGGACGATCCAAATCCAATTTTTGGCAGCAAATGTCAGTTACGCGGTTTTGTACTTTAAACGACGATATATATAAAGTAAATTATACTCTTTCTGTAGTAATCTCTTTCATATCACATATTTTCATTTGTTAATTTAAAAAGAAAGAAGATTTCAATGTAGTTTAAAAAACTAAATTTGATTTATTTAAGGAAACTTTTATGAATTTTACTGAAAATACTTTAAATACACTCTAAAATTTTTTTGTTTATTTGCGCATATTGAGAGAGGTAACTAGTTTCCTCTTTTAATGTGTGCAAATTTGCACGCCGTGTAATAAAATTAATCATTGCCTGTTTACCTTTACATAACGAATTTGTCGCAAGAGCAAAATTACACATAAAATGTTTAAAATAAAGTAATGTTTATTATTAGTAGGAAATGTATTTGTAGTTTGAAAATTTTTGCAATTTTAAACATTCTATATATGTGTATTTATGTGTATATTTTAAAGATCTCAAGTTCAAAATCAAATACTGAACAGCCTATACGTATATTTATACAGATTCTTGTTGAAAAATAGATACTTTTCAGTAGTATCTTTATATGCTCCTTTTAGAGTGTACTTGCTATTTATTATATGAGTAGCAAAGTGCGCTATGTAAAATTTTTTCCATTTTTAGTTTTTGGAGGATTACGTACCAGTATTTATAGTAATTTCATGTCCACTAACAACACAGTGCAAAATCTTTTTATATTCTGAAAAAAATAGCATCAAATGTTAACTCTTCTTCCAAAAGTCGCTATCACACTTATTTATAAACTTTCAAAACTATACATCTTCTGATGAACTTAGAAAACTGCTTTAGGTCGTATATACTGTTAATGTTATCTGATGTCATGTTATGTTATGTTAACATTTTTGGATACATTTTTGGCTTGGTCAGGGATACATTTTCTTGAGACGGCGCGGCAACACTGCTCACAAGCACGAATATGTTCCACTCTCAAACCAAATCGTGGTTGCCTCAAGTAAGATTTGGTAACTATGACTAAACCATGTGTTGAAAGAAAGCTTATCTGCATTAGCAGAGCTTAATAACATCCTTTTGTGAACCATACGTTAAGTTGAATGGAATTTGTAGAAATATGCTTCAAAGAAATATTTATTAGTATTAACCAAACCCTTCAACTAAATTAACGATTTGTTACAACCTAGATGAATATTAGAAGCTTTAATATATTTAGTTATAATTACCAATCGATGGTAATAGTTCCCAATCCTTGGTAACAGTTCCCAAATATTGTCAAAATTCGGGAACTAAATATCTTTAGTTGTCGAAACTACTCCTTTTCCTCAGTGTACCCTAAAATATTTCTTATCTCTTTCAATAACTTTATAGGGTGTTTCGTACGGTTGTTGTAATGAACATTTATTTATAGAAAGAACGAAAACAAATTTGCAGGTTTGAAGATCCTTTGGAATATAAAAGCAAGTGCCAGAATTTCGATGATGATTTAAATTTGAATTAACATTTCGAAAATGTTCACTCAAACAATCTAAAATCTCAGTTGAAGAAAAATTCTCCGCTGATGGAACAACAAGTTCACCAGGCAAACGTAAATTTTGCCCGAAAACCACTTCAGCAGGTGTAGCTGAAATATTTTCTTTATAAACAGATCGTAATCACAAAAGTATTATCGGTAGTTCATCATACCACCCTCTAGCTCCATCTCTGGCCATAATAACAGCTTTTAATTGCCTATGAAATCTCTCAACCATACCATTACCTTGCGGATGGTATGCAGATGTTGTAATATAGTAATTTAATTAGCTCTGAAAATAATTTGGATGTAAATTGACTTCCTTGATCAGTCGTAATTTTTAATGGAACTCCAAATCGTGAATCATATCCAGTAAAAAATGTATTTGCAATCGTTGTAGCCGAAATATCTCTTAAGCGAGTAAGGCGAGTAAACCTATCAATTATTGTCAAAATATAACG
This sequence comes from Rhagoletis zephyria, assembly GCF_001687245.7. Lineage (NCBI taxonomy): Eukaryota > Metazoa > Arthropoda > Insecta > Diptera > Tephritidae > Rhagoletis > Rhagoletis zephyria. The sequence continues at coordinate 30,803 of NW_016160025.1, read as the reverse complement.
ATGATCATTTGAAACAGGCAATGGACCAACAATATATAATGAATGTTTTAATCTATTTTTAGGAATTGGAATTTTGCGAATAGGATAGATTTCGTGTTACGATGGACTTTCGATTTTTGGCAACTAACACACTCTTTTGACCATATATTGAATAAGTCGACGAGTAGCTTTTGTACCAGAATGTGAAATACCATGAAGCATATTAAAAACCTTCTTACGTAAATTAGTTGGTATACATATATGGCCTCGGATTTTCCCCTGTTATCTCACAACAAATATTGTAATTTAATAAAGGAATTTGAATTAACTTTAAATTTAAACATTTAGATCAAATTTTTAAATCATTAAGTTTATCATCTTTTTGCTGTTCATTTTGTAAAATCTTAAAATTTGGCTCCGTATTTCCAATTACATTAACTTCAAAAGCTCGAGATAGTGTATCAGCAATGATGTTTGACTCTCCTTTAATATATTGTATATCATTAGTGAACTGTGCGATGTATTCCAAATGTCTCGTTCGTCTTGGACTACGTTCTGTTTTTGAATTTAAAACATTGATTAAAGGTTTATGACCTGTGAAAACAGTAAATTGTCGTCCTTCCAAAAGGTAACGAAAATGTTTGACATTTAGATAAATCGCCAAAAGTTCTGGATCGAATGCACTGTACTTAGTCTCAGACCGAGAAAATTTTTTGGAGAAAAATGCAATTGTTTTAATGTTATTATTGAAATGTTGCTGAATGACACCTCCAATTGCCGCATTAGAAGCATCAACAGTTGAAGATAATTTAGCGCCTTTGTTTAAATGATTTAACAATATCTCAGCCACAAACCTATCCTTAATGCATTCAAAGGCTTGGATTGAATTATCATCCCAAATTAAAGATTTTTCTCGTCTCTTGTTTGTTCTATTAATTAAGTCATAAATTTTATTCGTGAACTCTACCAATTTCGGTATATACCTATGATAATAATTAACCATACCTATAAATTTCTGTGCTTGTTTAATAGAATTTGGACGCTGCTACTTTGTTGTCAGTAGGCCGAATCCCAGCTCCAGATATATTATGTCTTAAAAAATCAATATTTGAAGCACCAAAAGTACATTTGCTTGGTTCAATATTTAAGCTGTACTGCGTTAGGCGTTGAAAAAACACATGCAACTCTTTTAAATGTTGTTCTTCATCTTCACTTGCAATAAGTAAGTCGTCGATATAAGAAAAAAAAACCCAGTGCGCGTAGTCCCTACGCGCGGAAGTAGTGAAACTTAATAGAGGAATTTCAGAAAGAAAGAAATGTGTGATATATGTACATACACATGTACATATTTTCTAATACACTAAATACATATTTATTTTAATTTTTTTAACGAGCTTTAATTTTTTATTTTTTATAACCAATTGCTAAGTTTAATTATTATTTTTGGTTGAGAAAACATGCATATCTACAATATTAACTAGTAGATTGTGGTAACTAAAGTAAGATATAAAAAGTTTTATTTCAATATTATTAATATTTCTAGAAAAACTGCATCAATGGTAGTCGCTAATTTGGTTGTTGGAACATATCTACCAATAACCATTTCCAATGAAAATTTTTCTTTCACAAATTTTGTCAGTTCATCATACATGTATTCGGCCAGCGAAAAGTTTACGTTGAAATCTCCTGCGAGAATTACAGGTNGACTCATTTCAATTATTTGAGTTTAACTTTTTAAACAGGTGGTCACCGTCTTCAAGCACCTCAAAAATATTTTAATTGTGTTTCTTTAAGCCCTTTCATTTCACGCTTACTATATAGTATTTTATGCATAAGACTATTTTATAATTTAACTAAATTGGACTTTTGAAACAGGTGGCAACTCTCCTACATGTAGATAAAAAATACAGTTTATTCGAAACCATTTCTTTTGATACCCATATTGGGATAATTCATTTAACTTAATAAATAATTTGAATTTGGTTTTCGTATATATGGCAACCCTTTAAACACCTAAAACTATATTGCACATCTACAGATCAAGCTCTTTCATTTGACACCTCATTTTTGAAAATCGAACGAACGATACAGATTTTATGACTTGGAGTTAAATATTTAACGCAACCCTCTGTGGCAGAGAAATTTTGAATTCGTTTATCTAACATGTGGCAACTCCTTTCATGGAACTAAAGCTATATTGCACACCCGAAGGACAAGGCCTTTCATGTGACACCTCATTTTTAAAAATCGACCGAACGATACAGATTTTATGACTTGGTGTTAAATATTTAACGCAACCCTCTGCGGCAGAGAAATTTTGATTTCGTTTATCTAACATGTGGCGACTCCTTTCATGGAACTAAAGCTATGTTGCACACCCGAAGGACAAGGCCTTTCATGTGACACCTCGTTTTTACAAATCGAACGAACGATACAGATTTTATGGCTTGGTGTTAAATGTTTAACGCAACCCTCTGCGGCAGAGAAAATTTGAAATCGATTTTCTAACATGTGGCAACTCCTTTCATGGAACTAAAGATATGTTACACACCCGAAGGACAAAGCCTTTCATGTGACACCTCATTTTTAAAAATCGAACGAACGATACAGATTTTATGGCTTGGTGTTAAATATTTAACGCAACCATCTCCGAACTCGATTAAGAAGTTTCACTTCAAAAAAAATCTAAACCACTAATGACTTCATTAATAAATCTCTGAAAAGTCTGCGCTGAATTTCTAAGCCCGAAAGGCATTCGTGTAAATTCAAACATGCCAAAAGGTGTCGTAATAGCGGTTTTATAAATATATTCAACCGCCATTGGAATTGGATGATATGCCTTACTAGATCCAGTTTAGAAAATATATTTGTATTTCTGAGATTCATATTAAAATCATGAATATGCGGTGAGGGATAACGATCCGGAACAGTTACTACATTTAATCTTCGAAAATCGCCACAAGGACGCCAATCATTCAATTCTTTTTTAGGTACTAAATGAAGAGGAGATGCAACTGGAGAATTTGAAGGTCTGAAAATTCCTATTTTAACTAAGAAATTGAATTCAGCTTTAGCAACATTATATTTTATTATGTCTAACCGCCTGGGTTTAGAAAATGGAAGACTTCCTTCCGTTACAAGCCGATGTACCGTCGAATGTCTAACTGGCTTCATATAATCTGGTTCCTGAATAAGCGAAGAAAATTGTTTTAATAGCTTTGTATATTGATTATATACTATAAATAATTTTGGAAGTGAAATATTACAAAAATGCGAAATTGTATCTATAGAAAGATTAGTCAATGGATCAACTAAACGTTTGTGCTTGCTATCAATTAGAATACCATATTTACAAAGAAAATCAGCACCAATGATTGGCTTTGTCTTGTCAGCTATTAAAAATGTGAAAGGAAATTCGCGTCTTAAACCTAAATTAACGATCAAAAGCCTTTTTTCAAAAGTCGAAATCGTCGAACCATTAGCTGCAGTAAGAATGATGTCAGAAGATTTTTTTGTATCAATTAAGAAATTTTGTCTATTCTCCTTATCAAAAACGAATTAGCGACGCGTTGAAATATCTAAATTTCCGTTGTTTGTCGCTGTAACAACGGACGAATTTAGCTTGTTGAATCTTTATTCTTAAAATATGAACAAGGTTGTTCACATTTTTTTGCTTTATCACCAAATTTATAATGATATTTGCACATCCAATTTGGATTGCCTCTAGAACTTCATCTACGCTTAATGAATTCCCAAAACTGTTTCTTTGAAATGATCGTAATCTACTTCGATTTTGACTCAAATAATGTCTAATTTCAGATAATTCCAAAGAAAGCTTTTGAAAATTTTCGCACATGATAGAAGTTGTTTTTACTAAATGGTCAATAATTAAATTTTGCTGTTTAGAATTTGAAATATTATTAATTGAAGAGATTTCATTTTTGTTAATAAAATCCCAAATGTTATCTGCTAATTTAGTCAGTTCATTTATATCATTTGAGTTTGAACAAGCTAAAATCGCACTTAAATTTTTGCGTAGTTTCCTAAGCCAAAGTTTTTAGAGAATATTTTGGCTGAAATGAGAACCGGAAAGTTGCATAAGTGACCGATAAAATTCTGAAGGTTTACGATCTCCCATTTCAATCTGATCAAATTTTATCCAATTTTGAATTCTCACTTAAAAAATTACTTTCGATTGAGACTTTCTTTAACTCAGTGAATCTATTATTTTGTGGTGGATTTTGAATTAAATCCAAAATTGTTACAATGACTTCTTGTGGAAGTGCCGTAATAATATGTTCATACTTAGTATTTTCTTGTGTTATATTTTTTGTACTAAATTGCATTTCTGCATGTATAAACCATGCATCCGGGCAATTAGTCCAAAAATGTTGAAGTTTTACAGAAGTTGCACAAATTTCAGTAATATGTTGCTCTACATATGGATTGCTAATTTGTTCTTGAAATGTGTCATTTTGTAAATCGATCAATGAACTATGTATCTAAACCTTGTGTGTGTATAGGTATGCTTATATTCTGAGGTGAATGAATCATTTTGAAGGGAATGAGTAATTTACAACTACGAAAATTATAGTATTTTATCTAATATTAAAGAACTTATATCAATAATAATAATAAAAACTAAATAGCTTATCTTTCAAAATGGACTGTTACTTGCTAGATCCATTGATATCTGCTCACTGCCGTTGTTACGTAAATTTATTTGTTGTTGTTATAATTGTTGTAGTAGTTGTCTTTTTATTTGTTGTTGTTATAATTGTTGTAGTTGTTGTATTTTTATTTGTTGTTGTTATAATTGTTGTAGTTGTTGTCTTTGATGCTGCTGTTGTTGCTATTCCTGTATGCTTGCTCTTGTTGGTATTGTTATTATAGATATTGTACATCCGCTCCCAGATATTTAGAAATGTGTTGATTTAATTTAGTTGCTCAATCTGGTCATTTAGTGGCTAAAGATTTAGGTCCAGTTTTAGTCAAATTCAAAGCAAATGTAAACTCCATTGAGTGCTATATTTCTTGCTGCGGATCTAATATTAGTTGCTATGGCTAAAGGTATGGCCTAGTCAAATTAAGGCAGGATCGCCAATTATAGTTGTAATAAATTTTAAAGTACTTAATTAAAATTGAGCTCTGTAAGTTCTTTTAGAAAGCTTTTTGAATATTGAAAATGTTTGAAAAACATAATTTCCATTTCAAATTATTACCAATAAAATAAAATAAATATCAAATTAAAGGTATTCACAAAACAAGTAAATTTAATAAACATATATATATATAACATATTTTAATCCTATACCTGGTAACCGCGAGAACCTCGTAAATAAACCATTTTCCATACAAAATTAAGTACGTTTACGAGGTTTACATGGTTACGAGGCATTTACGCGTTTAGATGAATTTCTCTTATGTAATACTTTTTCCATTATCCCTTGCAAAACGATCTCCAACTTGCAACGGAGCTGTGACGACCAGCCGAACTGCAGACTCCGCAGAGCGATTAGGAGCGAACAATAGAAGAATGCGAATGGGTAGAACTAGCGCAGGACGAGTGCGTGGATGCGGCGCTAAACGATAGCCAGTGCAGCGTAGAGTCATCCAAAAAGCTCCAAACCATCAGCGGAAGGAAGAAGAGGCACAAGAACGATTTAGCCGGTTGTGTGGCACGATTGAGACAGCAAACTCAAAAGTTGGGGAATCGAAAAATGACGGTTGTTTGTTGATGGTAGACGATTTACTAAAAAAGGCCCCTGAAGAAGTGCAAGAAAGGTCGATAATTGAAATTTTAACCATGTACATAATTCCAATTAAAATTTGAATTTTTAACCTTGTCCATAAATTTAATTACACATATAAGTGTTTTGTTTAACAAGTTTTTTTTTATTGATCTCTTTTGCGAATGCCATTTTAGTGAAATGATTTTGAGTTATTACTAGACTAAAGTTTAAGACCACCGAGAATTTAGTAACAACTTTCACATTTGGCATGTTATTATAAATATCATTATTTAAAACATTTGTATGCAGTATAATACATACAAATGTTTACATATACACACATATGTATGTATAAACGATATTATTATTTACTATACTTCATATGTATGTACATACAGCGAGGAGTAAAAATGAATATTTACAATGTTTACATGTTAAAACTTTTTTTTTTAATTTGTGATAAATATATTGTTCATGCTACTATAGCCAAAATCGATTCAATTAAAGTTTCAAATAACTTTTTACGGTTTGGCTATAGGATGGATAATATTTTTTATCAGAAATTATCAAAAAAAATTTGACATGTACAACATTGTCATTTTTGCTCCTCACTCTATGTACATACATATGAAGTATAGTAAATAATATTAACATTTATACACATTTACATACATTCATATGAATGTACATTAGACTGCATCGCTCCCCATACAAAAAAAAATCGATACTGTGTTTCTATTGGAATTATAAATTCTATAATATTTTAAGACGTCCACCAAAATATTTAGGAAAATATTAAGATTTACGTGAGCTGGACCGATTTGAAAAGACCTCCAAAAATGGAGGCTTTTATGAATAAAAATAGTTTCTTAAAGATTTTTTTTGTTTGAAAAATGCCCTCAAATGACAAAACGGTTTAAGTTTATAAAGATGCATAAAACCATTTTAAAATTTTTTTAAAAATTGAACGGAATCGTAATAATTTGATGCTGTTTTTTAAGCCTTTTCAAAGATTTGTATAAGAAAATCTTGAATAACTGAACGTAATTTCTTCCGATTTATACTTGTGAGGTATCATTGCAAAGGTATTTTCTCACCTTTTTTATTTCATTCAAAGGATGAAAGAGAAAGGTAGGATGAACGAACGTCATTCAAAGCTAAGATGTGTTGGTATTTGAAAAAAAAACTAGGACACAAATGACCTTTTTTGGACAGAAATGAAAATAGTGGGAAAATACCTTTCTACTGAGATCCCATAAGTCTAAATCAGAATAGGTATGGCCCAGTTATTTAAGTTTTTCGTAAATCAATTTTTGAAAAAAGTAAAAAAACAGCATCCAAAATCTCATTATTTCGATTCCGTTGGAAATATTTTTAAATATTTTTTTGCAGATCTTTTCAGCTTAGTCTGTTTTGTCATCCGAGGGGACTTTTTTCAAAAAGTTCTTTAAGAAACTATTTTTATTCATAAAATACTCCTTTTTTGGCGGTATTTTCAAATCGGTCCAGATCACGTAAATCTTAATATTTTTCCAAAATATTTTGGTGGACGTCTTAAAGTGTAATAGACGTTGTAATCCCGGCGGAAAAACCGCAACATTTTTTGGTGATGCAGTCTATAGTATATGTATATGGCCCAAAACTTTGCTTTGTATTATTGAAAAAGTCTGCTCTCCTAATATAATGTTTTCAAAATTTGGTACACACTTTCTTAGCTTCAGGATGGAGTTCAAGAACTACGTATTAATTGAACTGATAAAATTAATTTTGAGGTCAATATTTGTAAAAAATTGTCGGACTGGTACGTTACAGAAAAAGACTGTTACGTTACCTGTGCGATATACGTGTAGCGATAGGATTATAATTTGGTATTTAAATCGCTTTTAGTGTGTTTTATGCAAAAAGTAGCATGAATTCAGTAGTCTTGCGATGTGACAAGTAATTCAAAGAAATTAAGAACATGATAATTATGAATACAGATTGCAAAGTTTCTGATGCTGTGCAGCCGTAGGTCGTTTCCGAAGTAATTTTCTGCGTAGAACTCGAACTCGATCTGAGAACTGCGCCAAGTTGTTGAGTTTTTCGCGTTTAATTTCACGAAAAATGGCTTATTTAGTTTGCTCTATGCTATTTAGTACTATTCTTACCCTTCAAATGTTTGATTCCAGGACTCGGCATTTTGTAGAATAATAGTAGTACTAGAAAAATAGCCGAAATAATTCCAATAGATTCTTTATTATTTAATCGGAAAATCTTCCTCTCTCCGCTTCTTATTTCGCTTCTCTTGACTTCGTTCCTTTTTGAAATAATATAATTGTCGCGTTTTTTATTTTTCTACGTAATTCTTATCTTCTCAGTGTATATAAGTTAGAAAAAATAACAGTTTTAACTATGGGACAATAACACGTTAAATAGCTTCCAATGTTGCTTGTAAAATGAGCCCTATATTTAACTAAATAGGAAAAAAGGTTACCTAAAAATTAAGTTAGTTCAAAAGACTGTTACGTTACAAATAGCTTTCCACTAGAAACATATTGGTAATGAAGAGTATGTGGAACTATTTTATTTTACTGTAAAATAAGGCCGAAAATGCTCGAAGAAAACTATTGATTACTTGTTTTTTTAGTGTGCACTGACTTTTGAATACATCATCTATTAAAACACTTGTAATAATTATACAAAAAAATTACCAGTAAATAAATACAACTAAATAAGCACGATAAAGATCAATGTAATAAAATTGAACGTCACCAAAAGAACTGCATATCCACAAATGTTTTTTTTTAATGAAAGGAAACAGACCCCACCTACTTGAAGTCCAACAAAATTGACTTGTTGATTGGAACAGAAATGCATGCGTCTATTCTGTTACCAGACATCCGCATCGGCCGGCGTGCTCATCCTATAGCGCAGAACTCATATTTTGACCAGTGTTTACGTTAACGACTGGGATTATTGCTGTTGCTAAGAGTACCTTTGCTGGCTGCTGCGTTGTTCTCTCTGGAAAGAAGCTAGCAGTGTATGTTCGAACTTGTGATGCTTCGAATGTAGATAATGCTTGCGCTGACGATGTTGACACAGGCTCTGCTTGTCTAGCCGCTGCTGAACTACCGCTGAAGGTGAAATGTAGTAAAGTGTGATGGCGTTTACCACAGGTTTTGCAGTTTGCTTTAATTGGACACTTTGATACGAAGTGAGTGTTACCTAGACAGTTTATGCACAGACGAAGTTGATCGGCGACTGTTTTCTTAGCAAAACAATCACGCGCTAGAAAGTCCGGGCAGGATCTAATGTGATGTGGTCCTTTGCATTCTGGTATGAAACACCTTTCTTTAGTTGATGACGTGGATGTGGAAACATGGTAGGACTTGCGTTGCAAATGAGGTTTTGACTGTACCGATTTGGGTTTGAGGTCCGTGGAATGTTTCGCCTTCACGTTTTCTTGGGGACAAGTTTGTTGTACTATTTGTCTGCTTCTCTCGATGTTGGTTACACTGATCAAGCGGTTTCTAAAAAACTTATCGAAATCTGAGTACGAGGGTACCGTTGTTTTAGATGCTAAATAGTGCTCCCAAGCTTGCAGCGTCTCCGGAGCACACTTCTTTACCGCAAAATGAGTGAGTAGATCGTTGATATGTGTAACATTGAGGCGAAGAAATTCTGTTGCGCAGCCCTTTAACATAGTTTGTAAATGCCTCATTTCGGTAGAGTTTTCCTTTGCCATGAATGGAATTGCAATAAACTCTTCTACTCGTTCCTCGAAGACTATCCGTGGGTTGTCATACCTTTCTTTAAGCATGTGTCAAGCGATTGGGTAGTTCGCTTCCGAAAGTGGCAATTCGAAAATATCTCTATGTTGGTCAACTTGCACCGCTGTTCGAAGATAATGAAACCGCTGAATAGAGTTCAACTCTGGATTTTGGTGAATTATCCTCGTAAATGTGTCGCTAAAACTAGGCCAATCTTTTGCATTTCCCGAAAATGTTGGCAGTGGTATCTCAGGGAACTTGGTAGTAGTAGCGTTTTGAAGATGTGATACCAATGGCTGATGCAATTGTAACTGCTGCGGGGGTTGTGTCGGATACTTCTCATCTCTCATATCGGAGAGCTCGGAGAACACCTCATCGTAGTTGTCGATGAATGCACTGTATTCATCATTTGTGAAATAGTCGTTATCAGTGTCAGTGGCTGTGTTGACTATGATTTTGTGTCTAGTCAGAAATTCTTGCCGCCTTTCTTTTAAACCCTCTAGCTTCATATCAAACAATCTTGCCGTCCGTCTGTCCTGAGCATATTTCTTAAACCTAGGAAGATATTCTTTAACAATTTTTGAACTTTCCCTTTGAAGCGCGATGAGGCTTTCTAAATTAAACGATTCTTCTATTCTAGAAGCATCCATGTCTGTCGATGTATATAAGTAAGTAGCGGTGCGGTTACGATATATGCAAGCGGTGAGGCGATTTGCAAATGATATTAGTGTGTAAAATTTGGTGCAGTTTTCTTCCCTCGCGTTGTATGTAGCAAGATTTCAAATGTCCTTTGTGTAGTCACTGATTCCCCTCATGGGCCACCAAAAAATTTTCCTTTCATTAAAAAAAAAACATTTGTGGATATGCAGTTCTTTTGGTGACGTTCAATTTTATTACATTGATCTTTATCGTGCTTATTTAGTTGTATTTATTTACTGGTAATTTTTTTGTATAATTATTACATGAGTTTTAATAGATGATATATTCAAAAGTCAGTGCACACTAAAAAGCTTGAAACGACCTTCTTCCATTACTCTCTCCGACTCATTCCTAATAACTCCGAATTCTCCACTCACTAGCTGCAAAAGCGGCAACCTTGCGCCAGCAAACAAACGTCAAGTGAAAGGCACTTGACACAAGACGAACAGCTGTCAATGACAAAGAATAAAATGACCAAAACAAGAAAAATAAAAAACATAAGGGTAAAATTGTATGTTTGCGACAGTTCTGAATTTGATGGAGTCTTTTGCAGAGTTGGTTGTTTCATCGTTCTGAAATTAACGAGGTGCTTATCATCANGATTGTTGGTAGCTCGAACCCCAATTGAAATTTGAATACGTCTCCGTTGGGTTGCCAGCCCATACCTAATGTCTTGACTACTTCGTCGCTGTGGAGCTCAAGTAAGGTGCCACTGTACTGATGTTCGAGCGGAATGGATTCGAGTAATACTGGGTGATTACTTGCCCACTTCCTCAATTCCATGCCCGCTGACGCGAGAGCTGCCTTCCCTTGATCTCGTTTCTTGATGGCTGATTCTAGGGAATAACCGCCAGATTGAACATCGTCAACGTACATTTCCTCTTTTAACACGTTCTCTGCCAGAGGGAAGCGTTGTTTTTCATCATCGGCTATTCGATGAATGACACTGATCGCAGTGCACGGAGCTGAAGCTGTGCTAAATGTAACCGTGGTTAGACAATATTCTTGTAAACACCGTTTATTGTCACGCCACACTATCTTTTGATAAGGAATGTCATCCGGATGCATGTCGATACATCTGTACATTTTTTGCACGTCAGCGTTGAACACGAATTCGTAGAACCTCCAGTTCAAAATAACTGCCGGGAGTTCATTCTGAAGTGCCGGCCCTATGCATAGAATATCATTTAGTGATTTCCCATTTGACGTTTTCGATGAGGCGTCGAATACAATACGAAGTTTCGTAGTTAGCTTGTCCTCACGTATAACCGCATGATGTGGCAATACACACGCAGTAACTGCTGATTGGTTTGTGCTTGTGGCAGGGAAACGTTCTTCTTCTGTTGATGTGGATGAAACTATTTGATTCAAGTCGAAATATTCTTGAATGCCAGTTGAATAACGTTGCATCAGTTCTTCTGAACGCAGTAAATGCTTTTCAAGTTGCAGAAATCGATGGGTGGCCATTTGTTTAGATCGGCCCAACGTCTAGTTTGGGTCGAAGTGAGATTTGAGCGGCAGCCATACCATATATTTTCCCGTTGGTTGACGAATACAATGTTGATTGAAAAAGTCGATGAACCATTGTTCCTCCTCTGATCTAGCGCGCTCTTCTTGTATTTCCTCTGTCTCGAAGAAACGTTGAACTAGTGTTTCCAAGTGTGGACTGATTGCGGTGTGATGACAACGAATGGTGGCTGACGGGTCGACAGTTGGAGCTGCGGGAGCCACTTGACCATACAAAATCCACCCAAAATATGAGTTCTGCGCTATAGGATGATCACGCCGGCCGATGCGGATGTCTGGTAACAGAATAGACGCATGCATTTCTGTTCCAATCAACAAGTCAATTTTGTTGGACTTGAAGTAGGTGGGGTCTGCCAATACGAGACCGTCCATATGCGGCCACGCCTGTGGTTCTATCTGATTGCTGGGTAAGTCCGATGTAACTGTGTCCATTACAAAGGCTAATGGTACGAATGTCTCAAAGTGCGGATTGAGATTTGAACGTAGTTGAAAACTAACACATTCGGTGCTTGTACCAGAGCTTGCTTCTACGCCGCTGACGTCCGTGACAACTGGAGTGCCACGTAAGCCTAATGCACGCACTGCGCGGCTTGTGATTAGTGTCCCCTCAGAGCATTGGTCTATAAGGGCCCTTAGAATCATTTTTCGACCAGTGTTTACGTTAACGACTGGGATTATTGCTGTTGCTAAGAGTACCTTTGCTGGCTGCTGCGTTGTTCTCTCTGGAAAGAAGCTAGCAGTGTATGTTCGAACTTGTGATGCTTCGAATGTAGATAATGCTTGCGCTGACGATGTTGACACAGGCTCTGCTTGTCTAGCCGCTGCTGAACTACCGCTGAAGGTGAAATGTAGTAAAGTGTGATGGCGTTTACCACAGGTTTTGCAGTTTGCATTATTTGGACACTTTGATACGAAGTGAGTGTTACCTAGACAGTTTATGCACAGACGAAGTTGATCGGCGACTGTTTTCTTAGCAAAACAATCACGCGCTAGAAAGTCCGGGCAGGATCTAATGTGATGTGGTCCTTTGCATTCTGGTATGAAACACCTTTCTTTAGTTGATGACGTGGATGTGGAAACATGGTAGGACTTGCGTTGCAAATGAGGTTTTGACTGTACCGATTTGGGTTTGAGGTCCGTGGAATGTTTCGTCTTCACGTTTTCTTGGGGACAAGTTTTTTGTACTATTTGTCTGCTTCTCTCGATGTTGGTTACACTGATCAAGCGGTTGCTAAAAAACTTATCGAAATCTGAGTACGAGGGTACCGTTGTTTTAGATGCTAAATAGTGCTCCCAAGCTTGCAGCGTCTCCGGAGCACACTTCTTTACCGCAAAATGAGTGAGTAGATCGTTGATATGAGTAACATTGAGGCGAAGAAATTCTGTTGCGCAGCCCTTTAACATAGTTTGTAAATGCCTCATTTCGGTTGAGTTTTCCTTTGCCATGAATGGAATTGCAATAAACTCTTCTACTCGTTCCGCGAAGACTATCCGTGGGTTGTCATACCTTTCTTTAAGCATGTCCCAAGCGATTGGGTAGTTCGCTTCCGAAAGTAGCTATTCGAAAATATCTCTATGTTGGTCAACTTGCACCGCTGTTCGAAGATAATGAAACCGCTGAATAGAGTTCAACTCTGGATTTTGGTGAATTATCCTCGTAAATGTGTCGCTAAAACTAGGCCAATCTTTTGCATTTCCCGAAAATGTTGGCAGTGGTATTCAGGGAACTTGGTAGTAGTAGCGTTTTGAAGATGTGATACCAATGGCTGATGCAATTGTGACTGCTGCGGGGGTTGTGTCGGATACTTCTCATCTCTCATATCGGAGAGCTCGGAGAACACCTCATCGTAGTTGTCGATGAATGCACTGTATTCATCATTTGTGAAATAGTCGTCATCAGTGTCAGTGGCTGTGTTGACTATGATTTTGTGTCTAGTCAGAAATTCTTGCCGCCTTTCTTTTAAACCCTCTAGCTTCATATCAAACAATCTTGCCGTCCGTCTGTCCTGAGCATATTTCTTAAACCTAGGAAGATATTCTTTAACAATTTTTGAACTTTCCCTTTGAAGCGCGATGAGGCTTTCTAGATTAAACGAGTTCTGATAAAAAAAAAAAAAAAAATGCTTCTTTTCATTAAAAAAAAACATTTGTGGATATGCAGTTCTTTTGGTGACGTTCAATTTTATTACATTGATCTTTATCGTGCTTATTTAGTTGTATTTATTTACTGGTAATTTTTGTATAATTATTACATGTGTTTTATTAGATGATATATTCAAAAGTCAGTGCACACTAAAAACCTTGAAACGACCTTCGCCCATTACTCTCTCCGACTCATTCCTAACCCTGCAAAAATCCTTGGACCATGTAGTCTATTTGTGGTATATTGGAGTACTTACAAAAGTGTTCCTCTGTCATGCTGTAGCGGACCAACTCATGTCTCTGCGCCAGCTTATTGTTTGTTACCCGATAACTGCTCGTGTTTTAACGAAATGTGGTTGGAGTTGAGCATTTGAAAGCATATTTGCATGTCTGGCTGTAGCTGAACGTGTAGAGATGCTCCATGTTAGTTGTGAGCTCCCAGCAAGTTCGGGTTCGAACGCCGTCAGAGGCAATATGTAATTTTTAATTTTTGTCTTGGTTTTTATTAATTTCGAAAAAGCATCTGAGAAGTGAAGAACAAAAGCGTGTACAAACGAAAAAATATAACAACAATGCCATTGTTGATATGTTGGAGGAGTTTTGTGCTACTCTGATGTAATGCAGGGATGGAGTATATGGTCCTGCCCTAGGACATCGTAATGTTAATTGGACCATATTTTTTATATGAATTGTGGTTAATTTTGGAGTATTCCTTGGTCCTTAGGGAGTACTCTTTACACGCATGCATGGAGAAGCCGCGATTTTTGCAGGGAATAACTCCGAATTCTCCACTCACTAGCTGCAAAAGCGGCAACCTTGCGCAAGCAAACAAACGTCAAGTGAAAGGCACTTGACACAAGACGAACAGCTGTCAATGACAAAGAATAAAATGACCAAAACAAGAAAAATAAAAAACATAAGGGTAAAATTGTATGTTTGCGACAGTTCTGAATTTGATGGAGTCTTTTGCAGAGTTGGTTGTTTCATCGTTCTGAAATTAACGAGGTGCTTATCATCAGCGATATATCTGCGTTAAAACGTGCTTCTAAATCCGTTCATGCTGCACCCAATACTGCCCCATGGCAGTATTGAATTCCTTTGTGAGTTGTAGATTGCAGTGAATTGTAGATATTTGTGTCTTGTTGTATGAAATAAATAAATGTGTATGAATGTACGTATGTGGAAGAACGTAGTCGTTTCATTCTACGCGATGCTCAGGCTTTTCTTTAATTGGTAAAGCGCACAGCTTGCTAACCGGACGTTTTAGAGTGCCATACTTTGTCTTCAATGTTGCGACGCGAACTAATTTATCTGCTCCTGGATGGACTTCAATGATTCGTCCTCTTGGCCATTCGTTCGGAGATAAGCGATCATCTTTGATGAGAACGAGATCATTTATTTCGAGGTTTTGTTGTTCTTGCTGATATTTTGGGCGATTTTGCAAGTGCGAGAGCCAATCCGACGACCATTTAGACCAAAAGTGTTGTATCATCTGCTGCAATGCGAGGTAGTTTTTGCTTAGTGTTAACTTAGTTGTTGATTGTTCTGGTGGCGGGGCTAACAATGCATCTCCGATCAAGAAGTGGCCGGGCGTCAGTACTTCCAAATCATTAGGATCAGCAGTGAGTGGGCATAATGGGCGTGAGTTTAAACACGATTCAATGCGAATCAACACCGTTGCTAACTCTTCATACGTCATTCGAACGCCTTCAACATTACGTTTGAGGTGATACTTGGTCGACTTAACGTTTGCTTCCCATATTCCTCCAAAGTTGGGTGCGTGTGGCAGATTGAAATGCCATTGAATCCCCTTTTCAGCTGGTTGAGGCACTACGTCTTTTTCCACTGTTTTGGCAAAAGTTCGTTTATTTATTACATTGTCGGCGCCCAAAAAATTTGTGCCGTTGTCACAGAATATCTCACGGCATAACTCACGGCGACCGATAAACCTGTGCAGTGCCATGAGAAAATGCTCTGTTGACATACCCGTAAAGACCTCCAGCTGGATGGATTTAGTTGCTAAGCAAAGAAATATAACGATATAGCCTTTATATGTAGTGTTACCTCTAAATTTCGACGACTTTAGTTCAAACGCGCCGGTGTAATCGATGCCAGTTGCTTCGAATGGTCTCGTTGGTCGATTGACAAATTACCCATCATTTGGCTTGATGTTTCCGGCTTGCTTCGAAAGCATGTGATGCATCTTCGAATTCTCGCGGATACAGTTTGACGGCGGAGATTTGCTAGTGTGAGCTGTACGCCTCCGTGCAGAGTATTGTGGTGAGAATTGTCGATCAATAAATTGGTGAAGTGCTGTTTACTGGGCATGATTATTGGGTGCTTCTGGCGGTATGGCAAGCTTGATCGTTGCAATCTGCCCCGTACTCGGAGCAATCCCGTTGATTCTTCAATGAATGGAGCCAAACCTCGTATTATAGAGCCCTTTGGCAGTTGCTCCTTTGAATTAATACAAGACATTTCGGCTGCAAAGGCTTCAGCTTGCACAAGTTTGACTAATTTTAACAAACTTTCGCGTAATTCGAAAACTAGAAGAGGGCCTTTTCGGCGTTGCGATTTGTTTTCCTTACGAGCGTTGTAGCGGTAGCGCTGAATCCAGGCGTTGATGCGAATCAATTTGGTTAATGATGAATAGAGGTAAATGATTGAATCGCTTTTGATAATGACGTTTACAACAACATTATTTGATTTCGTTTCGAGTTCATCGTCGGTAAATGTGTGCGTATTCTTGTTGAGCTTCGGCCAGTTGCAGCTGTTTTGACGTAGCCAAGTTGGGCCATTCCACCACAAATCGAAGGATGATAGCTCATTCGGTGATAAGCCACGAGTGGCGCAATCAGCCGGATTCTGCTTCGTGTCGACGTGATTCCATCTTTCGACGATTTTGATAAAATCTTACTCACACGATTCGCCACGGGGGTCTTCCAATGCGATGTGTCACCACTTATCCAATGTAACACAATCATGGCATCGCTCCAGAAGTACATTGGTACGTTGTTTGTATGAACATGAAGATTTCTCTTCGCCCATGATGCAATTCGCGTAGCTAATTCTGCTCCGCACAATTCCACTCTAGGAATTGTGCACATTGGCTTCGATGGTGTTGTTTTGCTTTTGGCGGTTAACAAACGTGTGTACACATTTCCATCTTCGTGTAAAAGACGGATGTATACGGAGGCGGCAAATGCCATGTTGGCTCCATCACAAAATGTATGTAGTTGAACTGATTTGATGCGCGGCGAATAGTGAATCCATCTTGGGACAGATATATCGTTAATCGCAGGAAGCTGAGTTACAAATTCAGTCCACTCTTTGCTAATAGTGGTCGGTATCTTATCATCCCAACCGAGCGGGGTGTTTTCAGAATTATGATTGTAGGCCCACACCTGTTTGAGAATGATTTTGGACTTCACGATGACTGGTGCTATAAAACCCAGTGGATCAAACAAACGAACAGTGGTTGATAGAATTGTACGTCTTGTTGCGATTGTTGGTAGCTCGAATCCCAATTGAAATTTGAATACGTCTCCGTTGGGTTGCCAGCCAATACCTAATGTCTTGACTACTTCGCCGCTGTGGAGTTCAAGTAAGGTGCCACTGTACTCATGTTCGAGCGGAAAGGATTCGAGTAATGCTGGGTGATTACTTGCCCAATTCCTCAATTCCATGCCCGTTGACGCGAGAGCTGCCTTCCCTTGATCTCGTTTCTTGATGGCTGATGCTAGGGAATGGCCGCCAGATTGAACATCGTTAACGTACGTTTCCTCTTTTAACACGTTCTCTGCCAGAGGGTAGCGTTGTTTTTCATCATCGGCTATTCGATGAAGGACACTGATCGCAGTGCACGGAGCTGAGACTGTGCCAAATGTAACCGTTGTTAGACAATATTCTTGAAAACACCGTTTGTTGTCACGCCACACTATCTTTTGATAAGGAATGTCATCCGGATGCATGTCGATACATCTGTACATTTTTTGCACGTCAGCGTTGAACACGAATTCGTAGAATCTCCAGTTCAAAATAACTGCTGGGAGTTCATTCTGAAGTGCCGGCCCTATGCATAGAATATCATTTAGTGATTTCCCATTTGACGTTTTCGCTGAGGCGTCGAATACAATACGAAGTTTCGTAGTTAGCTTGTCCTCACGTATAACCGCATGATGTGGCAATACACACGCAGTAACTGCTGATTGGTTTGTGCTTGTGGCAGTGAAACGTTCTTCTTCTGTTGATGTGGATGAAACTATTTGATTCAAGTCGAAATATTCTTGAATGCCAGCTGAATAACGTTGCATCAGTTCTTGTGAACGCAGTAAACGTTTTTCAAGTTGCAGAAATCGATGGGTGGCCATTTGTTTAGATCGGCCCAACGTCTAGTTTGGGTCGAAGTGAGATTTGAGCGGCAGCCGTACCATATATTTTCCCGTTGGTTGACGAATACAATGTTGATTGAAAAAGTCGATGAACCATTGTTCCTCCTCTGATCTAGCGCGCTCTTCTTGTATTTCCTCTGTCTCGAAGAAACGTTGAACTAGTGTTTCCAAGTGTGGACTGATTGCGGTGTGATGACAACGAATGGTGGCTGACGGGTCGACAGTTGGAGCTGCGGGAGCCACTTGACCATACAAAATCCACCCAAAATATGAGTTCTGCGCTATAGGATGATCACGCCGGCCGATGCGGATGTCTGGTAACAGAATAGACGCATGCATTTCTGTTCCAATCAACAAGTCAATTTTGTTGGACTTGAAGTAGGTGGGGTCTGCCAATACGAGACCGTCCATATGCGGCCACGCCTGTGGTTCTATCTGATTGCTGGGTAAGTCCGATGTAACTGTGTCCATTACAAAGGCTAATGGTACGAATGTCTCAAAGTGCGGATTGAGATTTGAACGTAGTTGAAAACTAACACATTCGGTGCTTGTACCAGAGGTTGCTCCTACGCCGCTGACGTCCGTGACAACTGGAGTGCGACGTAAGCCTAATGCACGCACTGCGCGGCTTGTGATTAGTGTCCCCTCAGAGCATTGGTCTATAAGGGCCCTTAGAATCATTTTTCGACCAGTGTTTACGTTAACGACTGGGATTATTGCTGTTGCTAAGAGTACCTTTGCTGGCTGCTGCGTTGTTCTCTCTGGTAAGAAGCTAGCAGTGTATGTTCGAACTTGTGATGCTTCGAATGTAGATAGTGCTTGCGCTGACTATGTTAACACAGGCTCTGCTTGTCTAGCCGCTGCTGAACTACCGCTGAAGGTGAAATGTAGTAAAGTATGATGGCGTTTACCACAGGTTTTGCAGTTTGCATTATTTGGACACTTTGATACGAAGTGAGTGTTACCTAGACAGTTTATGCACAGACGAAGTTGATCGGCGACTGTTTTCTTAGCAAAACAATCACGCGCTAGAAAGTCCGGGCAGGATCTAATGTGATGTGGTCCTTTGCATTCTGGTATGAAACACCTTTCTTTAGTTGATGACGTGGATGTGGAAACATGGTAGGACTTGCGTTGCAAATGAGGTTTTGACTGTACCGATTTGGGTTTGAGGTCCGTGGAATGTTTCGTCTTCACGTTTTCTTGGGGACAAGTTTTTTGTACTATTTGTCTGCTTCTCTCGATGTTGGTTACACTGATCAAGCGGTTGCTAAAAAACTTATCGAAATCTGAGTACGAGGGTACCGTTGTTTTAGATGCTAAATAGTGCTCCCAAGCTTGCAGCGTCTCCGGAGCACACTTCTTTACCGCAAAATGAGTGAGTAGATCGTTGATATGAGTAACATTGAGGCGAAGAAATTCTGTTGCGCAGCCCTTTAACATAGTTTGTAAATGCCTCATTTCGGTTGAGTATTCCTTTGCCATGAATGGAATTGCAATAAACTCTTCTACTCGTTCCTCGAAGACTATCCGTGGGTTGTCATACCTTTCTTTAAGCATGTCCCAAGCGATTTGGTAGTTCGCTTCCGAAAGTGGCTATTCGAAAATATCTCTATGTTGGTCAACTTGCACCGCTGTTCGAAGATAATGAAACCGCTGAATAGAGTTCAACTCTGGATTTTGGTGAATTATCCTCGTAAATGTGTCGCTAAAACTAGGCCAATCTTTTGCATTTCCCGAAAATGTTGGCAGTGGTATCCAGGGAACTTGGTAGTAGTAGCGTTTTGAAGATGTGATACCAATGGCTGATGCAATTGTGACTGCTGCGGGGGTTGTGTCGGATACTTCTCATCTCTCATATCGGAGAGCTCGGAGAACACCTCATCGTAGTTGTCGATAAATGCACTGTATTCATCATTTGTGAAACAGTCGTCATCAGTGTCAGTGGCTGTGTTGACTATGATTTTGTGTCTAGTCAGAAATTCTTGCCGCCTTTCTTTTAAACCCTCTAGCTTCATATCAAACAATCTTGCCGTCCGTCTGTCCTGAGCATATTTCTTAAACCTAGGAAGCTATTCTTTAACAATTTTTGAACTTTCCCTTTGAAGCGCGATGAGGCTTTCTAAATTAAACGATTCTTCTAGATTCTTCTAGAAGCATCCATGTCTGTCGATGTATATAAGTAAGTAGCGGTGCGGTTACGATATATGCAAGCGGTGAGGCGATTTGCAAATGATATTAGTGTGTAAAATTTGGTACAGTTTTCTTCCCTCGCGTTGTATGTAGCAAGATTTCAAATGTCCTTTGTGTAGTCACTGATTCCCCTCATGGGCCACCAAAAAATGCTTCTTTTCATAAAAAAAAAAAACAATTGTGGATATGCAGTTCTTTTGGAGACGTTCAATTTTATTACATTGATCTTTATCGTGCTTATTTAGTTGTATTTATTTACTGGTAATTTTTTGTATAATTATTACATGTGTTTTAATAGATGATATATTCAAAAGTCAGTGCACACTAAAAACACACACAGTGCACACTTGAAACGACCTTCTCCCATTACTCTCTCCGACTCATTCCTAATAGCTCCGAATTCTCCACTCACTAGCTGCAAAAGCGGCAACCTTGCGCAAGCAAACAAACGTCAAGTGAAAGGCACTTGACACAAGACGAACAGCTGTCAATGACAAAGAATAAAATGACCAAAACAAGAAAAATAAAAAACATAAGGGTAAAATTGTATGTTTGCGACAGTTCTGAATTTGATGGAGTCTTTTGCAGAGTTGGTTGTTTCATCGTTCTGNGAGTTGGTTGTTTCATCGTTCTGGAATTAACGAGGTGCTTATCATCAGCAATATATCTGCGTTAAAACGTGATTTTAAATCCGCTCACTATATTTTTCCTTTTTTTAGTTTGGTGGATTCCGCGCCAAAAACTTTTTAATATTTTGGACTGCTACATTACATTAAAAAATACTGCCGGATTGATTTTTATATAGAAAACTAATCGCTGATTTTTTTGTCGAATACTTTTTTTTATTAACTTCAAAATAATACAAGGCAAGCGAAGAGAGGCAAGTATAATGCAAAAAAGTGGTGCACTTAATTATAAACTACCCTTTAGTTTCATGTTGTGCTTTTTTAATTTTCGTTTATTTAAAGGTGTCTCAAGAATAAGTGAATTTTCATGTTTTAAAGAAGGAGATTTGCGTTAATATTGATATTGTCCGATACCTTAGAATATGCATGACCCAGATATAATCCAAAATCTGCGAAACCTGAGAAAAAAAAATGTTCCCCTTGGTTTCGTTTTCGGCGATTAGGGTCATATATGTGCATGGATATGAAATGCATACCTTCCTTTTATTGAGTCTTCTTTTAAGTAATACATACATACAGTGAACAAAAAAAAAAAACTGGGGCGTTCACTAATTTTTTCTTTGGAAGCCAATATCTCCAAACCTAAAGTGGCTGGCGGAATAAGATAAAAATGAAAATGAAAGATAAATCTCTTTTGTTTTCCACTACATTAAGTTTCTTTTTATAACTGTATTTATTTGTACCAAAAACTAAACTAAACAAAGTAACTTAATTTTTTGAAACCAAACAAAAACTGGGACAAATTTTAAAATTCACGTGGTATCAGCTATTTTGCATCAATTCAATAATTTGTGTGATGACCTTTCGATTTTAATACAGCCTCTAATTGTCTATTCATGTACGCAACTAAATTCACTTCTACGGGTTAGAGTTTCAAATTTCTTTAATCGCCTCCTGTAGCTGATTTTTCCCATAGCCCGTCCTTTTCCGTAGTTCTTTCTCCACATACGCCCATAAATGCTCTATGGGATTCAATTCCGGACTTTGAGGAGGATGTGGTAGCACAGATTTTGTGTTGTAAAGCAACAATTCTTTGACAACCATTATCATTATCGTTATCATGAACAAAGAAACTGCGAGCTGGCAAATTTAATTTTTCCGTAGTTTCGGGGAGATACTCTTTAAGGATATTAAGATAATCCATTTTGTTCATATTTCCCTCAATAAAGAGCAAGGACCCGGCACCACTTGCTACCATAACGTTTCCCCCTCTGTGTTTAACGGTCCCAATCACATTGGGCGCATCCAGTGCTGAACCTTCCCTCCTCCATACGAATCCGCGTCCATCGGATCCAAAAATGTTAAACTTGGACTCGTCCGTAAAAATTATGCTTTTCCAAAACTCTGGTGGCTTATTTATGTAACGCTTAGCGTAGTCCAGGCGTTTTTCTACATTCTGCTTGGATAAAAGCGGCTTCTTTCGGGGTGTGTACGCTCTGTACTCATTCGTATGAAGAAAATTCCTAATTGTTTGAAGATGAGCGTCAAGAATTTGTCTTTCCTTCAGCTCGTTTGCAATTTCCACCGCCGTTATCTTTCTTGGACGTATCTCACAATACGCCTTTTTGTTTGCTCAGACGAAATCTTCGCTGGCCTTCCGCTACCATTTGGACGATTTGTGTAACCATTTTTTTTGAGTGCCTTTATTATACTGAAAACTGTGGACCGAGGTTTCTTCACCGTTTTAGCAATTTGGCGAATAGCCATGTCTTCATTATAGTATTTCACTATGAGATCCTTCAATTCTTTAGAGGTTTGCTTATTCTCCATTTTCGGGCTTTAAATAGTATGAAAATCACAAAAACACATACACACAACAATTTTAAATTATGTTAATATTGCAAGGAACGCTGCCGCCTGCGCTTCAATCAAAACTTTAATGTAGATTTAAAAACGTCCCAGTTTTTTTTTTGATTCTCAAAAATGGAGTTACTTTGTTTATTTTAGTTTTTGGTATATCAAAATACAGTTTAAAAAAGGAACTTAATGCAGTGAAAAACAAAAGTTTTATCTTCCATTTGCATTTTATCTCATTTCGCCAACCACTTTAGGTTTGGAGATATTGGCTTACAAAGAAAAAATTAGTGAACGTCCCAGTTTTTTTTTGGTTCACTGTACATATTCTTATTCTATTTACGTGTATATATATTTGGTTTCTTATTAATATCCTTATAATGGCGAATCAAAACATTTAAAAGAGATAAAAAATTTATAATGTTTTTTCTGCTTTTCTTTACCCTCAGTCTTCACCAGACGCCTACTTTTCTCATTAGTCAATTTTTTACCACTAACTCCCATTTATTGGATATTAGATATAATAAATAAACGCAACCATTATAATAGAATAACATGCAGATACACCATTATATTGAAAATTGTACGCCTGGAATATACTTTAACTACACGAATGCATGTATGTAATTTAAATGTACATATACTTCAGCGGGGTCAGTTACAATTGTCGCTTTCGTACTAGTTACATTACTAGTTCCAATAGCATATTATGCTCCAGGTAGTAAGAAATCGAGCTATTGGTTACATATTGCACCTTCTAAAGGTTATTGGTCGTCTTAATATGATTTAAATACAAATAATAAAATTTGAATACTTATCCATGTTCGGACTGAAAAGTATCAAAATAAAGCAATACATATGTAGATACCCCTTTTTACATAACTACAATTTTTAATTTTTTTTGGTTTCTTTTTAAATATGTTTATATAAATGGGGCAATTTACGTCAAATGTCCCAGCCCCCTGAGCGGTGCAAAACAAGCTACTTTTCGACTAGCTGGGATGCAGACAGAAAATGGGAAAAATAATTTGAAAACTATGATTTCTATAGATTTTTGTACGGGCTATACCAGAGGTTCCCAAACTTTTTTTCGCGTGGACCCCTTTCAAAACTTTACTGCATTCGGTGGCCCCCCTGCTGTTATAATTCTAACATATTCCCAAAGCTTGTAAAAAATGTGAAGACTACATCTAACGACGTAAATTTCATTGCGGGTGAGTTGCAAAACTAAATTCGGAGTGGTAAAAATAACAATAAAATATTTTCGTTTGCAAGTTTTAAAAAACAGAGCTCGTAAAGGTATCAAAGTACTCTTTCGCTCTGTAGAGTTATATTTTTAAGAGCACTCCGTGCATTATCTTCACCATAAACTCCTCGTACGTTTGGCTCACTCATGAATTTGCGTATTTGTAAAATAGTTTATTTGTGTTGATGACATCAGTTTTATTTTTATCGCTCCGAGTGATGCGAAATCTCAAAACTTGAAACGACAAAACCGCAAAGCTTTTTACGCCAAACTTTAATTTCAGCAACTGACAATAGGGGAAAAACCGAATCTATTAAAATCGATGCCAAACAACCAAGCAAGCAAAAAGCATAAAAAATGTTCCAACGTCTCATCCTCTTCAAGGCAGGATGGCCAAATGGAGTTTTCATTTACGTTTATCACATTCAGGTGTTTGTGCCACCTGAAGTGTCCAGTCAGCAGTTCTACAAGTTGACTGCAGGCCTGTCTGCTTAATGAGAGCAAAGTTATACCTTCCGAGATTGAAGGCAAAACAGGTTTTGCCCCCTGCAGCCCCTCGATGCCTTCCAGTCATTGACGAGCGAAGTATTCACCCAGTTTCTGATGGTGGCTTCGATGGCCGAAGTGTGGAGGAATAGCCGGTCTGAGCCAACTTTGGCCAAATAGTCAGATGTCTCATTGTTAGGCACTTCCGAGTGACCTGGCACCCAGAGTAAAGAAAGCTCGTGATGTTTACCAACATAATTTAGTCGGTATTTGCATTGGCGAACTAATTTGAAAGTACTTAGATAGAAGGCTGGCCAATGCGTTAAGTGCAGCTTGGCTGCCACTGCAGATAAATAAACTGCTTCCCCTCCACCTATTTTCCACCACGTAGTCCATGGCTTTGAAGATTGCAAATACCTCAGCCTGGAAGACCAAAGCATATTCCCTAAGAGAAAAGTGAAGTTTATCCCCATTAACTTCGAAAAAGACGCCAGATCCTGACCCAGAATCAGATTTGGAGCTATCAGTGAAGATTCGGCAATGTGTGAGTCTGAGCTCAGTGCTGGAATTAAACCAGTATTCAGCCTCAGGGAACTCAAAATTACATAATCTCTTCAACAAAGGTAACAGTGGGGCGTACTATCCTGTAGCATTGAAAAGACACGAGTGCTCAAACCTCTGCCGCCAGCAATTTACGCCTAGCCCCACTCAGTGTTATACCAACAACCGTTTCTTTTTTAGTCTGCAGGTGGCCTTTAAGCTTTCCCACGTATGAAGGCACAAAGTGACGGTAAGTGCAGCTGCGCGTCAAAAAAATTAAAGTTAAATATAGAGGCTATCAAGCAACCATTTCCTTTATTTACTATCGAAACCAAATAAATTTTCGTGGACCCCCACTTACAACTAGTGGACCCCCATAATTTTTTCACGCCAACGTAGACCCCCGTCGAGTCTCCCGTGGACCCATGGGGGTTCACCTGGAATACTTTGGGAATCACTGGGCTATACGATGGTACTATGCGTTTCCCAAAATTTTCCATTTTCATGGTGAAAATTCTGAACGAAAATTTTTTTGTAATTTTTCTGAATTATGGTCATTTTAAATATTGTTTTTAATTATCTCAATCGAAAGATCAAGTTACATATAAATCACTAATAAAAAAGGGACTTTTTTTTTTTACTTTTCCGAGTTATAAAACCTTTTAGAGCGCAGCGCGCTAATCTGCTAACCGTGCGAGTCATAATAATATTGTTATAACTTTACAACTACCTAATATTTAAATCTGAAACTTTCGCAAAAACTTCCCTAGATAGTCTACAACACATTTTTAAAACAAACAATTTATATCAAACTTTATAACACAACTTTTGCATTTGCAAGCAAACACTATCTTAATTTTCATAAAAAAGTTATAAACCTGTAGTTTTATTTGTACTGAGTATTAAGAAGTGGTGTTAAACTTAAATTCTTTAGAATAGTTTGTTTGAAAATTTAAAATCGATCGATATAGTGAGTTTAAATGACAATTTTGTAAAAATTATCATCAAGAATCAGTTCAGCCAAATAATAAAATTCCAAACAATGCCATGCTGCAGCTTTTTTTTATTATTACCTCCCTTTTATTAGCTCGGGATGTAACTATGTAATATTGATGCGCCTAAAAGATGCAGCGATTTCTATTCTCAACTTACATACTTGATGACAGTACGGATGGAAATTATAATCGCGAGGTTTTAGTTTTTTAAACTTTAATTTTATTACGTTCGATCACAGGAAAATAAATAGCAAAGGCAATAGCAAAGACAAATTTAAATTTGAACAAATCGTCACATTGAACATTTGAAAGCACACTTACATGTTGTTCCTGTAGCTGAGTGCTCAAAGATGCTGGCTACAATTAGTTGCGGTCGAAAGTGTCCAAGTTCAAATCTCACTATGCATATAATTTACATTTTTATACCCGAGCGCACTTGTGCACAAGGGTATTATAACTTTGTTCACATAGCGGTAGTTTGTAACAGGCAAAACGAGTCGAGAAAGATATAGACAGATAGTATAGATGTATACATAAATGATCACAAAGAAAAGAGAAATCGATTAAGCGGTGACTGTCTGTCCGTCCGACGGTCTGTGCACACGATAACTCGAGTAAAAATTGAGATAGGCGTAGGACGGATGGTATAGAAAATGGGCAAACTCGGACCATAACCACGCCTATCTCCCATATAATGGTAATTTTCGGAAATACGAAAACTGCGATATTTTAGTAACTACTGAAGATTATTCACTCAAAATTTTTATTTACAATAACTTTCAGACGAAAAATAAGAATATTATAAATGGTTGGAAAATGGGCGTAGCCACGCCCATTTATGGTTACATGTGTATATCTTGGTAGCCGCTGCACCAACTTGGTACAGTTGTTGGCCTTGGTACAACATACCAAATGGCCGAAAATTTTTAAAATCGGACAATAACCACGCCCACATCCCATATATCGGTAATTTGGAGAAATACGAAATCTTCGATAAATCAGTAAATTTTAAAGCTAATTTATTCAAAATTAATGCTCGCAACAATTCTTTACCAAGAAATACGTTCATAATAAAATTTTGGAAAATGGGCGTGGCACCGCCCACTTAGGATCACATATATGTATCTCGGTATCCGTTCTACCAATTTGTATCAAACTTTGTATGGTTATTGTGCTTGCCACATAAAAGCAAAATGTTGAAAATTATTGAAATCGGACTAAAATTTAGGCCGCTTTTCATATAACGGTAAATTTCAGAAATGCTTGGAACTTCAACATTTCGAAATTTAAAGACGCTTATTTACTCAAAATTTATACACCCCGGCTTACCATGTAGCGGTAGCTTTCGGAAAGGTAAAATCATATATTTAACACTTCTTCCGGGTATTTAATGTTCCGCTCCGCCCGAACTTAGACTTACGTACTTGTTTATTTTCGTTTTTTTTTGTTTTAATTATGAAAAAGTATTTGTGAAGTGCACAACGAAAAAAAATACAGGTTCTTTTACAGGTAACAAGTTAATGTGTATAAAGTTAGCGAAACAACATGAAGAAGAAAACGTCGCATATACCCATGCATTTAGTTGTGGAAAAAATAATTTTGTCGCTCTAGTATTTTTTTAGGTATAAGGTGTTTTGCTGACTTTATAGAAAGTTAGCGAAGCACCCCTCCAAACTCAAAGACAAAAGACTAGGCCTTATGTCCAAATTTGCCGTTTTTCTGCCGTTCCAATATGAGCTAGTTAACTTTTGAAAAAAATATTTTTTTTATTAAAAATAAATAAAAATTGTTTGCATTTTTTTTTCAATGTTCAAAAATTTTTAGAAGAAAAGAATAATAATAAAATAATAAAGCAAAACCGGTTGGTTGTTGGTTTTGCAGAAAAGGGACCTAATGGATTGCGATGCAGCCGAAATATATAGAAACCCACACGAGATTTGGTCTGCTTTGGCCTCTATTCATCTTAGACGAATTTACTTTTCATATGGCTAAATGGAGGATTCGTTTAAGTATGCATGTAAAGATCGCAACATTGTGTAAGCGCACCTTTGCCTGACGCCCTCATACACCCTAAATGCGATCTTGCACCAACCTCCGATTGACGAAATTGCTCGGGGCGGCCGTTAGTACAGCACTAAGACTCAAAGAAACCAGTTCATAAATATTAAGGTAAATTGTAAAAATAGCAAATTGACAAGGAGAGATTCGACCACATCCGTAAAAAAGGAAAACGCTAGGTATATCAATAGCTTCATTAAAACGATATTTAAGAGATAACACGACTCATTTAGTCAATGTACGGGAAAACTTTTCATCCTGTGGGCTTACTGGCTTACATGATTTATGGACCAATATTGAAGTTGCAAGATCATAGAAGAATATTACGCACGTTTGGCAGAGATCTCACAGGTGGAAATAAGACCATCGGTAAAACTCATGACATCGAAAGGGATTAGTATTCCATATGGTATCACAGCGCTACTATTCTTGGCCTATGTGTGAGGAGGATTCTGCTCTTTATTCGTTTCAATTTAAACTAAAAATGTGTACTTTATAGAACGCCTTTGCTTTTAACGCTATTTTTGTATTGGCCAAAGCAAAAAATCTTATTAGGCGCCCCGAAGCAAGCGGGTATTGCCTAGTAGCTGATAGATACATTAGTTCTAGGTGTTGTCAAGGTTTGTTCCATGTCAAAGCAAGCTGTGCAAATAGTTGAATCTTCTTTTGCTTGCTCTTTATCTTTTGCCATCAACTCTCGAGCTTTTATTTTATTTGAAATATGCTCATCATGCTCATCATGATTTTTAGCTCAGGCCATTTTACCTATTACTCACATCTGGTCATATGCTGTGCTTTAATCGCAAAGCTCTTTTTAGATACCCCTTTTTACATAACTACAATTTTTAATTTTTTTTGGTTTCTTTTTAAATATGTTTATATAAATGGGGCAATTTACGTCAAATGTCCCAGCCCCCTGAGCGGTGCAAAACAAACTACTTTTCGACTAGCTGGGATGCAGACAGAAAATGGGAAAAATAATTTGAAAACTATGATTTCTATAGATTTTTGTACGGGCTATACCAGAGGTTCCCAAACTTTTTTTCGCGTGGACCCCTTTCAAAACTTTACTGCATTCGGTGGCCCCCCTGCTGTTATAATTCTAACATATTCCCAAAGCTTGTAAAAAATGTGAAGACTACATCTAACGACGTAAATTTCATTGCGGGTGAGTTGCAAAACTAAATTCGGAGTGGTAAAAATAACAATAAAATATTTTCGTTTGCAAGTTTTAAAAAACAGAGCTCGTAAAGGTATCAAAGTACTCTCTCTGTAGAGTTATATTTTTAAGAGCACTCCGTGCATTATCTTCACCATAAACTCCTCGTACGTTCGGCTCACTCATGAATTTGCGTATTTGTAAAATAGTTTATTTGTGTTGATGACATCAGTTTTATTTTTATCGCTCCGAGTGATCCGAAATCTCAAAACTTGAAACGACAAAACCGCAAAGCTTTTTACGCCAAACTTTAATTTCAGCAACTGACAATAGGGGAAAAACCGAATCTATTAAAATCGATGCCAAACAACCAAGCAAGCAAAAAGCATAAAAAATGTTCCACCGTCTCATCCTCTTCAAGGCAGGATGGCCAAATGGAGTTTTCATTTACGTTTATCACATTCAGGTGTTTGTGCCACCTGAAGTGTCCAGTCAGCAGTTCTACAAGTTGACTGCAGTCCTGTCTGCTTAATGAGAGCAAAGTTATACCCTCCGAGATTGAAGGCAAAACAGGTTTTGCCCCCTGCAGCCCCTCGATGCCTTCCAGTCATTGATGAGCGAAGTATTCACCCAGTTTCTGATGGTGGCTTCGATGGCCGAAGTGTGGAGGAATAGCCGGTCTGAGCCAACTTTGGCCAAAGAGTCAGATGTCTCATTGTTAGGCACTTCCGAGTGACCTGGCACCCAGAGTAAAGAAAGCTCGTGATGTTTACCAACATAATTTAGTCGGTATTTGCATTGGCGAACTAATTTGAAAGTACTTAGATAGAAGGCTGGCCAATGCGTTAAGTGCAGCTTGGCTGCCACTGCAGATAAATAAACTGCTTCCCCTCCACCTATTTTCCACCACGTAGTCCATGGCTTTGAAGATTGCAAATACCTCAGCCTGGAAGACCAAAGCATATTCCCTAAGAGAAAAGTGAAGTTTATCCCCATTAACTTCGAAAAAGACGCCAGATCCTGACCCAGAATCAGATTTGGAGCTATCAGTGAAGATTCGGCAATGTGTGAGTCTGAGCTCAGTGCTGGAATTAAACCAGTATTCAGCCTCAGGGAACTCAAAATTACATAATCTCTTCAACAAAGGTAACAGTGGGGCGTACTATCC
This sequence comes from Rhagoletis zephyria, assembly GCF_001687245.7. Classification (NCBI taxonomy): domain Eukaryota; kingdom Metazoa; phylum Arthropoda; class Insecta; order Diptera; family Tephritidae; genus Rhagoletis; species Rhagoletis zephyria. Next base: position 259 of record NW_016160025.1, on the reverse strand, counting down.
TGTAGCATTGAAAAGACACGAGTGCTCAAACCTCTGCCGCCAGCAATTTACGCCTAGCCCCACTCAGTGTTATACCAACAACCGTTTCTTTTTTAGTCTGCAGGTGGCCTTTAAGCTTTCCCACGTATGAAGGCACAAAGTGACGGTAAGTGCAGCTGCGCGTCAAAAAAATTAAAGTTAAATATAGAGGCTATCAAGCAACCATTTCCTTTATTTACTATCGAAACCAAATAAATTTTCGTGGACCCCCACTTACAAC
>NW_016160024.1:72003-72073 GCF_001687245.7 Rhagoletis zephyria | reverse complement strand
TAAACTTGGTAAGCTACGCCGATGACTGCACTATAATGGCAACTGGCCCCAACATCGACAGACTTTGCGA
>NW_016160024.1:69902-71745 GCF_001687245.7 Rhagoletis zephyria | reverse complement strand
GGCCGGTCAGTGGCTAACTACGCGGCACCAGTGTGGACGGCGGGGACAAGCGACACCCAATGGAGGAACCTCCAAACCTGCCAGAACGCAGCTCTACGTACGGCTACAGGTTGTCATCTCGTCGTCCGAGCATCACCTCCATGAAGAAAGCCAGATGCTGGCGGTGAAAGAACACAACACCATGCTGTCGAAGCAATACCTCGTAGGCTGTCACCGAGGGAATCACCCCAACAATGCTTTGCTTCGAAACGAACCGCCCCCACGACACGTGAGACGACACTTGCACGACTGGAAGGCAGACATTGAGCCGTACGTAGACCATCCATTCGACACAGCAACATACAGAGCGGCGCTCAACAGCCTACACAGCGATGCGGTCAGAACGAACCTCAGCTCGCGCAATGACAACATCGTCCTGGGCGGTCGACCGCCGCCCATAGATTCAGAGGAAATAGAGCTGCCGAGAGAGACCAGGTGCACCCTAGCACAACTCCGTTCTGGGTGGTGTCACCGACTTAACAGCTACCTCTCCCGGCTGAACACACAAGTGGCAAACACATGCCCTGCATTAAAGTTTGGACCGTTCCCTCTCTAATTTTTTTCACACCCGCTCCAATATTGAACAGTAAACTATATTTAAGGGATTCGCAAGCAACCATAAAAGTCGTATTATGAAATTTCACACCTTTAAAAAAGTATTTGGTTGTGGTTTCAAGTCCTCTAAACATTTGTTTAGCCGTTCAAAACTTTACGACACACGACAATAGGACACTTACGACACCTTGTGAACCATCTAAATATGTATTAAATTCACACCGAAATGTGTATATCTGAATCAATTATCTTCGGTATAGAAAACCGTAATAGTCCTCCTCGTTTCTGTAACTCTTCTCTACCAATTATTTCTCTACTGGTAGAGAATATACGTCATTCTCTACTACTCATTAGCAGTAGAGAACAGGGCGGCGAATTCATATCTCAATTCGCCTTGGTAGAGAATTGTTACAGAAACGAGCTACTGGCTAGATACATTGTAAAATAATCAGATGACAAAAAGACACAGAAAAGTTTGAAAAACCCTACATATACATATGTATATGTTCACTAAAATTTAATTAACCTAAATGGGAAGTGGTCATCGTATTTAGTGTAAAAATAACTGTTTAAAAGTAAATGTTATTAAAACTATTTTATACATAATCCCAAATTTATGATATAAAATCCCCTCTACCAAAAAACTTAAATTGGGTATCGCCGCTTCGAATTTTTAACAATTGAGCAATTGTTAAAAATCTGCTTTTTAATCAAAAAGTTGTTTATTGAAACTACCTCCTTTTTTGTATCATGGGTAGTTTCAATCATGATAAAAATATAGTAAGGTAGAACCGCTGAGAGTCACTTTTTACAATTATTGACGTTTCCAAACAATTTAATTTTTAAATTTACTCACAAACACACACACATTTTCATTTTCAATCTCAAGCAACAACAATTTCGAACAATTTAAATTTTTTATTTTCACTTTTATATGATTTTAAAATGTTGGCAAACTTCAAAAAAGAAATCATGGCCGACAAATTTAGAGAACTGTTCTACCTTGCTATGTTTTTATCATGGTTTCAATAAACAACTTTTTGATTAAAAAGCAGATTTTTGACAATTGCTCAATTGTGAAAAATTCGAAGCGGCGTTACCCAATTGTAAGTTTTTTGGTGTGGGAGATTTTATATCCTAAATTTGGGATTATAAATAAAATGGGAAAATTTTCCAAAACGGATCCAGGCTTTGAAAAAAAAAATATTAGGGAGTATAGAGGAGCTTTTTCAGATTCTAAATCTGAAGA
>NW_016160024.1:64316-66209 GCF_001687245.7 Rhagoletis zephyria | reverse complement strand
GGCAAGTCACCCTTCACCTCTCTGACCGCTCGGCACCCATTTGAAAATGTGGTAAACTTAGCATTTTGCCAGAAAATGTAAGCTCGGGTTACGGCAACCAAAGGACTTACGCGCAGAATACCTCTCCGCGTTGGAGGCCTTCGGCCGCGCTTAGAAAAAATAACCCTAATCTGCCAAACTCCGGCTACACGGTATTTTTTACAAAAAAGTGCATATTTCACACAGAATTTATTAACAATTTAGTGTTCGAAAATTTTAAATCTTTATTTTAAATCAAACTTTAATCCTTTGATCGCAGGCGTATGTTCACATTTTTTTATTTGGGATATGCGTGTGGACACAATAACCCAAAATCATTGGACAAATAACCGAACCATACCCAACAAAAGACCGTTTGCTTGTTCAAATTTCGATTATAAGAACAAAATGCTTTAAATAAACAAAAAATTAATAATAAAATTTGAAGGATTTTAGATATTGGATATGCTAGCACGACATGTCACAATCTGATTAATTGTCAGGTTGTTAATATGGCGACGAAAAAGTGACAATGGAACTACCTTCTTTTTTGTATCATGAAACTACCTTCTTTTTTGTATCATGGGGCTGGATTTCGAATTCATAACAAAGGGAAAATACATAGGATAACGGGTGCCGTTTTGCTGGAGAACGGCTTAGTTCTCGAATCGAATACTAACCTATTGCACATTCGTTATCGAAGGCAAGACTCGAAAAAAAGATTGGTTTTCCAGTCATTTTCGAATTGCTAACCAAGCCCAATGTTTATTGGGTAGGCATGTGTATTTATACGGTGTTCGAATGAGGCGATTTAACAGGAAACTTTTAGTTGAAAGCAACAATCGCCTGGCGTGAATGGCCTTTCAACTAATCGCTTCCAATGAAGTTGGGGTGCAGCCAACTTTTCAGTCAATTAATCGCCTCATGCGAACACCGTATCAAAGATATCTCGATGTTGCAATAAATTAATACTCACATTTTTGACAGCTTCGAAGGAGCCCCTCCGGTTACTTTGGCCACACGTAAATTCAGTAGCTCATTTTTAAGTTCTTCGAGCTGTTTGGTCAGCTCCTTCTTGTCTTTCGTGCGTAGTTCTGAGCACTTAACTTTAACCTGCAATATGAAATCTTATTATACTTCTCAAAATAAAAGAGCCACCGCACAATGAAAATAAACAAACAAAAATTTATTATTTGAAATAATTTCGAATTTCAGGGATGGATTTGGAAAATACGGATAAAGTTATAGTAAAGCTACCATTTTGGGCCGCCGCTCAAGTCAAAAAGGATTTTCGCAGCTAATANCCACCGCACAATGAAAATAAACAAACAAAAATTTATTATTTGAAATAATTTCGAATTTCAGGGATGGATATGGAAAATACGGATAAAGTTATAGTAAAGCTACCATTTTGGGCCGCCGCTCAAGTCAAAAAGGATTTTCGCAGCTAATATGCTTCAAAACAAAAAAAATCAGGTCTCACAAAATAAAGCTTTGTGTAGTGTATGAATAACCGGGACGTTACACATTCAATTTTCCTTTTTCAATTTTCATTAGATAATAGAATATAAGATTGCGCCGTGTTTCCCGTTGACATTTGTGTACCACAAGTAAACAAAGAATAGAGAGAAAAGGAGAACGAGTTGAAACTGCCAAATCCAGTTCACTTTACAGCGAAAAACGTGTTTTAGTTTTTCTAAATGTGAAAATATTGCATTTTCCACCTAATCTATTAGAGAATAAGGGCCGGTTACTCAATGTCTGGTTAACACTAATCCGCGGTTAAACATCGTTATCGACGTCTTCGGCTCCATGCATACAATAGGGAGTCGGTAACATCGATAACTATGTTTAATCGGATATAAGTGTTAACCA
>NW_016160024.1:63006-64291 GCF_001687245.7 Rhagoletis zephyria | reverse complement strand
TTGCTTCAAAACAAAAAAAATCAGGTCTCACAAAATAAAGCTTTGTGTAGTGTATGAATAACCGGGACGTTACACATTCAATTTTCCTTTTTCAATTTTCATTAGATAATAGAATATAAGATTGCGCCGTGTTTCCCGTTGACATTTGTGTACCACAAGTAAACAAAGAATAGAGAGAAAAGAAGAACGAGTTGAAACTGCCAAATCCAGTTCACTTTACAGCGAAAAACGTGTTTTAGTTTTTCTAAATGTGAAAATATTGCATTTTCCACCTAATCTATTAGAGAATAAGGGCCGGTTACTCAATGTCTGGTTAACACTAATCCGCGGTTAAACATCGTTATCGACGTCTTCGGCTCCATGCATACAATAGGGAGTCGGTAACATCGATAACTATGTTTAATCGGATATAAGTGTTAACCAGACATTGAGTAACCGGCCCTAAGTAACGTTTTAGGGTAAAAGTGCACTATAGCGAAAGTAGGGCAAAATTGATGAAACAATTCAAGAGGGGTATCCATCGACGCTAATCTGCGGTTAAACATCGTGATCGACGTTACCAACTCCCTGTTGTATGCATGGAGTCGAAGACGTCGATAACGATGTTTAACCGCAGATTAGTGTTAACCAGACATTGAGTAACCGGCCCTTAATGCGAACAACAATAATCCGAGACCGGAAATTCACATTTTTAATTCATTAAAGAGTTATTCGCAAAAAACACTTGCACTTTTCGCACTATGTTTTGATGAATTTGACGCAAATAAATGGAGTAAATGAACTCAACTGAACACATATTCATTAGTTTTTATATATTTGTGATGTTTTAATTGTACACTTTCGCGAAATTCTGTATTTATTAGCAATATTCCGATGGTGAAAATCCGCACAACAATCTTGCGTAGTTAATATAAATAACATGGAGGAAAACTAGTGTTGCCACTCTATTAAAAATAAAATGGAACTAAATTGCTGCTGCCACTCTATTAAAAAAGTTTTTGGGCATCCAACTCCTTTTTGCATAGGCGGCCTTCGGCCACGCTTAGGGATTATAACCCTCACAACGTAGAATTCTCCTTTCTGTGTTGCCAAAGAAAAGGGGCAGAACACATTTTGCAGAGAACACCTTTCTGCGTAGGCGGCCTTCGGCCACGCTTAGAGATTAAAACCCTCACTACGTAGAATTCTCCTTTCTGCGTGCGAAGAAAAGGACCAGAAATCCCCTTTTCACAAAAGTATATTTCTTGTGCATTATTTGGGTGTTTTTAAAGTTGAAATACAAATT
>NW_016160024.1:49334-62528 GCF_001687245.7 Rhagoletis zephyria | reverse complement strand
CGTGTAAACAGTTTGCTTCGCCGTTCATAATTTAGAGAGCGAACCACGTGATTCGGTTGGCGTGGAAACGCCGTTTAAAGGAGGCTGCTTGGAGCAGAAGCGAAGTCATTGGGCGCGTTCATAAGTCGTAGCTGTTGGGTAACCGTTGGCTGTTTGTCTTAGAAACGCACAGTTGAGTAGTTACGCTCAGCCCAACAGTTGGCAACTTTCCGCCATTTTTTCCAGCGGAAAATGTTTACGCTACCTGAACTCAACGTGTTGGGCTTAGCCTAAACAGCTGATCGAAAAGACTTACGCCGCTTATATTAAATTTAACGCCGCTTTGTTAGGTGGCAGTTGCAAACAAATTTATTATATTTTAAATTACTGACGTGATAAAGTAACTAAAATATTTTATAATAATACTACGTTTCTAAATATGTGTTTTTAAGATGTTTGCTATATAATTTTGCACTGTTTAATTCATTGTAACTCTGAACGATTTTTTCAACACGGCGGCCGATCAGCGTTGAATTCTAAATAGTATCGGCGCAACTATCTCTATTTGTTGCAATTTCAGTTGTTTACATTTATCAGCTGTTCATTTGGCAGCATATTCATCAGCCGTTTCTAAGACGTAATTGTTGGATTCAACAGTTGCCAGCAGTTTCGTAGTAGATGAGCTAAACAGCTACGTCTAATGAACGCGACCATTGTGATTAAGATTCGAACGGTACCTATCGATATTGAGTAAGCATCGATACTGAGGGTATAAAACATGAACCAAAAATACAAGATCACGCGGGCAGGAGAGTAGCCCGTTAGAATCGCATTTAGGAAAAAAGTTTAACGATTTTGACATTAGCCGTTTGTTTACATTTCTTCGTTATTTACAATTTGGTAGTGGCTTTTTACTGCAATTTTCTTCATTTTAGCCTGTGACAACGTGTGTACACATAAGATAAAGAATAATTTAACACAACGGCATGGTTTATAGACGAATTTGCATAATAAAAATGATTATTCATGCGTTCATTTCGCGGTTTTCTCTGTTCTCTTCGTTGTTTACTTCTTACAACAAAGATGGCGTCGAGATTTCGGCAGCTAGAAAATAGCTTTTTCTTTCTTTCCTTCCCGCGTGATCTTGTGTCTTTCGTTCATGGGTATAAAAATGAGTACTTTAATACTCGATACCTTATTTGTTGATTTTACTCGATACTTTGCAAAGTAGTCGTAGTATCGAAAACTTTTAAAAAAACACACTTTTTAAATTTTTTCTTCCATTGGCAACCCAATTTTCTTTGCTTATATGGATTACTATCATTCAATTTTGTCCATCATTTAAAATAAACTGAAATTTCGTGTAGTCTGTTGCATATCATAAACCAAATAAGTTAAAGTTTAACGGCCTTATTCATAAAAAGTAAAGTAGGTTTAAAGAGCTTAATAAAATGACATTTTTCAGTTAATAAACCTTTTTTATAACTTTATGCAAAAAAATGCAGAATTTTTAGAAACATTTTGGGTATGCAGTTTTGTAACCTATTCAACTTTACGTGTAGCCTACTACCGTTGACTTTTATTTCAAACTTGCACATTATTATACTTAAATTGAATAGCTACAAAAATACATACTCAAAAAGTTTACAAAAATTCTTAATAAAATTTGAAATTCGTGAAGGTATATATATGTACTTCTAACGTGAAAGTAAGTTCTGCAAAGAAATAAAAATTAAATATTTTAAATTTCTGTTGTTTTAATTTCTAGAAATAACTAGATATACGATTGAAGAATTAAATAATTTTAGTATCCAAAAAAACGTATTTTAATGAGTCCGATACTGAGTAGTATCGATACTTTTCCCCTGATACTTTTAGAGTATCGATACCATGAGCTCGATGTCAGAATGAGTACTCAGTATCGATACCAAAGTCTGAAATTTCGAACCCTAATTGTGATGAAATGCTGTTAAAATAATAATAAAGAAACATTTCGGGAACCGTGCCCTATGTACACAAAATGCAGCGATTCGTCGCAGCGCCAGACTTGCATCTACGCATCTTGCATCTGGACGGCTGTATCAATTCAACACACAGCACTTCAGTTTTTACGCAGGCTTCAACTCAAAAATCACTCACAAATTGCAAACTAAAACAATTTTAAATTGATTCTTCACTTATAATTCAAATTTATCTTTGCCGCTGAAATGTAAACAAAGGTTTATTTACAAGTAACCGCAACTGTCAAAATCGGCACCNTCATTCAATTTTGTCCATCATTTAAAATAAACTGAAATTTCGTGTAGTCTGTTGCATATCATAAACCAAATAAGTTAAAGTTTAACGGCCTTATTCATAAAAAGTAAAGTAGGTTTAAAGAGCTTAATAAAATGACATTTTTCAGTTAATAAACCTTTTTTATAACTTTATGCAAAAAAATGCAGAATTTTTAGAAACATTTTGGGTATGCAGTTTTGTAACCTATTCAACTTTACGTGTAGCCTACTACCGTTGACTTTTATTTCAAACTTGCACATTATTATACTTAAATTGAATAGCTACAAAAATACATACTCAAAAAGTTTACAAAAATTCTTAATAAAATTTGAAATTCGTGAAGGTATATATATGTACTTCTAACGTGAAAGTAAGTTCTGCAAAGAAATAAAAATCAAATATTTTAAATTTCTGTTGTTTTAATTTCTAGAAATAACTAGATATACGATTGAAGAATTAAATAATTTTAGTATCCAAAAAAACGTATTTTAATGAGTCCGATACTGAGTAGTATCGATACTTTTCCCCTGATACTTTTAGAGTATCGATACCATGAGCTCGATGTCAGAATGAGTACTCAGTATCGATACCAAAGTCTGAAATTTCGAACCCTAATTGTGATGAAATGCTGTTAAAATAATAATAAAGAAACATTTCGGGAACCGTGCCCTATGTACACAAAATGCAGCGATTCGTCGCAGCGCCAGACTTGCATCTACGCATCTTGCATCTGGACGGCTGTATCAATTCAACACACAGCACTTCAGTTTTTACGCAGGCTTCAACTCAAAAATCACTCACAAATTGCAAACTAAAACAATTTTAAATTGATTCTTCACTTATAATTCAAATTTATCTTTGCCACTGAAATGTAAACAAAGGTTTATTTACAAGTTACCGCAACTGTCAAAATCGGCACAGTGTGTTCGCTGCACCGTGGTGTGCAGATTGTCACCAGTTTCCCCCTTTACGAGAGAGCCTTGCATCACTTTCGCACTCGTAATGAAAACATATATAGGGTATTCACAGTTTACTTCTAAAGTTAAAAGGTGGCAACTTTAACAAGATAACACACTCGAACTGTGAGCAACCCTTACGTTTAAATAAAGTATTAAGTTGATCAACAATACCACGCATTGCTAGACCGTTTGCCTTTCACGCGTTTGTGTTTAGAGAGCATCAACAAACCCCATACATATTTCCCTCTATTCTCTCTTCTCTTTTTTATACCCAGCTAGCACAGCGCNTAGAGAGCATCAACAAACCCCATACATATTTCCCTCTATTCTCTCTTCTCATTTTTATACCCAGCTAGCACAGCGCAAAAAAAAAGAACCTTTGCCAGCTCCAGGGNGAAATAAAAATTAAATATTTTAAATTTCTGTTGTTTTAATTTCTAGAAATAACTAGATATACGATTGAAGAATTAAATAATTTTAGTATCCAAAAAAACGTATTTTAATGAGTCCGATACTGAGTAGTATCGATACTTTTCCCCTGATACTTTTAGAGTATCGATACCATGAGCTCGATGTCAGAATGAGTACTCAGTATCGATACCAAAGTCTGAAATTTCGAACCCTAAGTGTGATGAAATGCTGTTAAAATAATAATAAAGAAACATTTCGGGAACCGTGCCCTATGTACACAAAATGCAGCGATTCGTCGCAGCGCCAGACTTGCATCTACGCATCTTGCATCTGGACGGCTGTATCAATTCAACACACAGCACTTCAGTTTTTACGCAGGCTTCAACTCAAAAATCACTCACAAATTGCAAACTAAAACAATTTTAAATTGATTCTTCACTTATAATTCAAATTTATCTTTGCCACTGAAATGTAAACAAAGGTTTATTTACAAGTTACCGCAACTGTCAAAATCGGCACAGTGTGTTCGCTGCACCGTGGTGTGCAGATTGTCACCAGTTTCCCCCTTTACGAGAGAGCCTTGCATCACTTTCGCACTCGTAATGAAAACATATATAGGGTATTCACAGTTTACTTCTAAAGTTAAAAGGTGGTAGCTTTAACAAGATAACACACTCGAACTGTGAGCAACCCTACGTTTAAATAAAGTATTAAGTTGATCAACAATACCACGCATTGCTAGACCGTTTGCCTTTCACGCGTTTGTGTTTAGAGAGCATCAACAAACCCCATACATATTTCCCTCTATTCTCTCTTCTCATTTTTATACCCAGCTAGCACAGCGCAAAAAAAAAGAACCTTTGCCAGCTCCAGGCAGGCGCAAAGCGAAACTTATGTACAAGCAGCGCTGCGCCCAAAGCGAAATTCATGTATGTATGTACAAGCAGCGATAGATGCCACAAAACATAAACATGAGACAAAGTCGAGTAATTTTACCCAAAAGTGTTATCTCAAATTAGTATGGGAACCAACAACAAACAAAGTTACCACATGGTAAAATGTTTTAAAGTTACCAGGTGGCAAAATTAACACAGTAGATAATATAGAACTGTGAGCACCCTAATAGATTCACCCCTTTAATATTTCCCACGTCAGCTGGCGCAGGGTTGCTTTTTCTTCACGGCGAATTTAAAATAACCTTAGAAACTTTAGAAAAAAAACTTAAAGTTTTTTGATTTTTCATCTTGCAAAATTTATTTTTCATAATATATTGTTTAACTAATACACAAAACTTATAATTAATAATATTAATAAAAATTATAATTAACATTATTAATAAATATATTTTTACACACATATGTGGTTGCTTAATTTCTTATTATTAGTATTACTCCTTCGCATATAGATGTTTTCAAAAGTTGCAAAATTTCTATAAAAAAGCTAAGCGATTTTAACAATATTATAATCAAAAGAAAGGTAATCGATTTACCCTCTTTTGATGTATATTAGCAGTTGCAAATCACACTGCTTCACAAAAATTCAGTTTGTTTTATTACAACTTAGCAAAATTTGACTTTTTCACTGCTCCCATATAGATATTTCAAAAAGTTGGAAAATTTCCATAAAAAAGTCAAGCGATTTTAACAGTGTTGTACTCAGAAGAAAGGTAATCGATTTACCTCTCTTTTTATATACATTAATAGTTGCAAATTATTTACACTGGTTCACAAAAATTCAGTATTATTACAACTTTGCAAAATTTGACTTTTTCACTGCTTACATATAGATGTTTCCAAAAGTTGAAAAATTTATATAAAAAGTTAAGCGATGTTAACAACATTAGAATCAAAAGAAAGTTAATCGATTTACCTTTATTTTGATATGTATTAACAGTTGCAAATCATTCACACTTGTTCCCAAAAATTCAGTTTTATTACAACTTTGCAAAATTTGACTTTTTCGCTGCTTACATATAGATGTTTTCAAATGTTACAAAAAACAGTCAAGCGATTTTAACAATATTATACTCAAAACAAAAGTAATCGATTTACCTTTCTTTTGATATATATTAACAGTTGCAAATTATTTACATTGGTTCCCAAAAATTCAGTTTTATTACAACTTTGCAAAATCTGACTTTTTCACTGCTAACATATAGATGTTTGCAAAAGTGCCAAATTTTTATAAAAAAGTAAAGCGATTTCAGCGATATTATAATCAAAAGAAAGGTAATCGATTTACCCTTTCTTTTGATGTATATTAACAGTTTTAAATAATTTATAAACTCAGTTTTCTAATGGTGCTCCTGGCGTTGAAGGTGCTGATGGTGAATGCCAAATCTGTAAACAAGCAAAAATATCAATTAAATTATATAAACATATATAAAATCTCAATATTAACCTTTAGAATGTGGCTAAAACGCTGAAACTCCGATGTTTCTAACTTTCTTGTGGGTGAGATGACTGAAAAGTTGTGAATGTGTTGGTAAATCGCTTGAATTTCAGGGGAAAATGGTGAGCCGTGGCTGGCAGGGATAGTGAAATAATATAAGCAGCCCAATTCTAAACACTCCCAGGGAGTTTGTTCACCGGGAATTTACTTCTCCCGAAAAAGAAATCCTCCAATAACACTGGTTTACAGCAAAAATGTTCTATGGATGCCACTATCCAATTCCGATGTAGAATTGCTCGGTGATTCTAAAAATCGAGTTAATTTTTTTTCTATGGATACGTTTTCGAGATATTTTCAATTTACCGTTATTCAGCTTAAAGCAAAAATTGGTTCCTTTTAATCACGTATATCTGACGAAACAATTTAAAAATCGTGATATAAAATACGGCAAAGTGAAAGCTAATAAAATTCTCCGTAAATATACATCACTTTCCGATAGGGCTTATAGTTTGTGACAAATTAATTAACCAGCTTTTTTTTTATTTTTTAATGAAATAATTTAACTTTAACAGAAGAAAAATTAAAAAAATTATAGATTCTGTGCCAAATTTTTGCATTTGTACCTAAGCCTGTTCTGTCACAAAAAAAAATCTAATTACTAATGAAGAATATCGATGGATAAATAAGAAATAATGAGTGGTCAAATGAAAATACGCAGAGATTTTTTGTATCAAAAATGAGTAGGAAAGAAAGTATCTCATACGCCACGTCAGGTATACCCTGAGTAACACGGTTTTCTGCTCATATTTCATACAAAAAATCTTTGCGCATTTTCATTTGACCGCTCATTATTTCGTATTTATTCATCGATTTTCTTCATCAGAAAATTTGTGCAAATGCAAAAATTTGGCACAGAACCTGTTATTATTTTACAGTTAAAAAAGAAAAAAATATGGAATGATTAATTAATTTGCTTTTAAGGCCGGTCCACATTGAACTTTCGCATTGGCTTTAGCGTTGGCGTTGGTTTGACAGAACGCACGTCAAAAGTATGCTTGCTACAATGAACGCTTGGCAGCGAATGCTTGGGACACTAGATTAACATACTAACGACAGATAAATTAATATTTCATATCAATAATTGCATTAAATACGATATTTCTTGCCCGCACTTGATCAAAAAGGAAAAATATTTCACACAATTTTATTCATTTGCAACAACTGACGAGCGACGCACGCGAAAAGTTGAGAGTTGGCCATCTTTTTGCTTTGTGTTGGCGTGAGCGTTGTCGAATTTTGGCTATGTGGACATTTAAATTCATGTATTCATAGTCAGCTGTTGAAGCGACGCCAACGCCAACGCAACGCTAAAGTTTTATGTGGACGGGCCTTTATGGGAACGCCCCCTTTGCGAAAAGGTGTAAATAAGTGTGTAAAGTGACTGTTTGACAGATCAACCAGGATTTTGTGAAGCAATTTNAATATCAAGTTTGATCATCCGTTTATGTAATTTTTATTTTCATTGCATGATTATGCAAAAGAATAAGGTATAATTTTCTTGTTAATTGTGTGAAATAGCCAGAACAACCGCAGTGATGTGAAGTCGATGTTTATCGAAAGCATGCTGTGAAACATACAAATAGTAGATATCTAAATGTTATGCACAAATTTATTTTAAAAGAACTAGGGTGAAACTGACTTATTATTTGAGAATTTATATAAATTATTCCAATTATAAAATTGTGATGTAGCTTTATTCGAATTGTAATACGCATTTAATTTCATCTTCCGATTAAAATGGATCGATCTTTGTAAATTTTAATGGGAGATTATTCAATATTATCAAAATCACCCTCTACGAACTTAATTTTTACATATTTCGTCTGTTTTCCCGTAATTTGATAAAATACTTCTTCCTAGTTACGACTTAGTTGCAGCTGCAGCCGAAACTAAATTGTAAGTTGGTACTTAGCCAGAAAAGTCGAAACTAAGGCGACTATGAATAGCTTTAGTTGTGACTTAGAATAGTTTCGACTTAGTTGTGTACTAAATATGAATATGAATATGCGCCATTGTTTTCAGGAAGACGACATGTTCATAATGAAATTGCTTTTCAAATTGAATGCAGCCTTCGTAACGGCTTTAAGGGCCGGTTGTTCAATGTCTGATTAGCACAAATCGGAGGTAGAAGCTCCGGTTAAGTACAAAGACTGCTCTATCGATCACATGTTACATGCATGATGTCGAAATCGTCGATAGTGTAGTGGTAGTGATAACCAGACATTGAACAACCGGCCCTAAATTTTGATGATTTTCGACAAGCAATAGCTCTGATCCAGTACTCCATGAACTTACAGGATCTTACACGAACTTGCAGGAAGTTGCAGGAAAAGTGTTCCCGTACNTGCCCTCAAACCTGAGAAAATGCTGCGTTCTTTATATGAGAATGAAACAGATAAAAGGCTACCCTGTCACAAATCAGCTGTTTGGTACTTTGTGTGTTTATTATTTTTTGGAATTGATCGGTGGAAATAATATTTATACTAAAACATAAAACGAAATAGTATTTATAATGGAGGAGGAAACAAATGAGAGCCTGTGCATTAAGCGCATAATTAGTAAGTATAAATAGCACACAATTTCTTCGCATTGCAAATAATAAAAATAAATGTGTTGTGATTGCAGTGTGGACAGAAGGTGAAACGCGACTTCTGCTCGATAAGTACAGGAGCTACCTGCCTGAAATTGGTCCGATGAAAGCCATGCGTAACAAAAAAGAAATGTGGGTGAGGATATCTACAGAGATAGAAGGAAGAACGGCAAAGCAATGTGAGGATAGGTATAAAACTTTGATAAACAGGAAGAAAGCAGCGGTAGAAAACAACCATACGTCTGGAGCCAAGCGGCAGAGAGCCCAAGAGCTCGAAACCATAGCCGTAATTGATGACTCAATTGAACCAGAAGTTGNGAACTTGCAGGAAGTTGCAGGAAAAGTGTTCCCGTACTCCGACTTTTGGAGAGTTGTGTAGAGAATGAAGTTGCAAGATTTTACCCGAACTTTTTCTTCTGGTAAAATCATGAAAAGTGTCAAGCAATCACTGGTTGACATTTTTACAGGAAAAGTGTTTTTTTTTTGTTCCCGTACTTTTTGTTGTTACTCACTTTTTACTCTCACTTCAGAGAGTAATTTTGCTGTTTGAAAGTTTTACAGGATTTTTCACGAAAAGTATTGGATCAGAGCTAATATGTGTGAGGAAAGGCAAAACTGATTGTGTGTCGTCCACGTAACGACATTATCAACATGCCGTCTTCAAGAAAACAATGGCGCATATTCATAGTCATATTTAGTACTCAACTAAGTCGAAACTATTCTAAGTCACAACTAAAGCTATTCAAATAGCGTTTTCTTTTCTCAAAAAAAGTTTCGAACTTTTATATGGCACCTCTTGCTTTGTGCTGCCCTCAAACCTGAGAAAATGCTGCGTTCTTTATATGAGAATGAAACAGATAAAAGGCTACCCTGTCACAAATCAGCTGTTTGGTACTTTGTGTGTTTATTATTTTTTGGAATTGATCGGTGGAAATAATATTTATACTAAAACATAAAAGGAAATAGTATTTATAATGGAGGAGGAAAGAAATGAGAGCCTGTGCATTAAGCGCATAATTAGTAAGTATAAAAAGCACACAATTTCTTCGCATTGCAAAGAATAAAAATAAATGTGTTGTTATTGCAGTGTGGACAGAAGGTGAAACGCGACTTCTGCTCGATAAATACAGGAGCTACCTGCCTGAAATTGGTCCGATGAAAGCCATGCGTAACAAAAAAGAAATGNATTGCAGTGTGGACAGAAGGTGAAACACGACTTCTGCTCGATAAGTACAGGAGCTACCTGCCTGAAATTGGTCCGATGAAAGCCATGCGTAACAAAAAAGAAATGTGGGTGAGGATATCTACAGAGATAGAAGGAAGAACGGCAAAGCAATGTGAGGATAGGTATAAAACTTTGATAAACAGGAAGAAAGCAGCGGTAGAAAACAACCATACGTCTGGAGCCAAGAGGCAGAGAATCGAGTTCGCCCAAGAGCTCGAAACCATAGCCGTAATTGATGACTCAATTGAACCAGAAGTTGAAATGAGTAGCCAGGCGGTAGTAACAAAAAGCGTAGATGTGCCAACAACAAGCAAAAATGTTGCTAAGAGGAAAGTGGTTTCTGTGCAGGAAAAGTTAATAAGTATTTCAAGAGAAAAAGAGGAGGCGCGCGAGCGGCGTCACAGAGAAAGAATGGAAGCTCTTAACAATATTCAAGAACTTATATCTAACTTCCTTCAAGGAAATGTAATAGAGGAAGAGGAAATCTGAACGCAATGGAAGTTACCTGAAGACGTACCTAATTGCACTTAATACTAACTAATAGACTTGAAGTGATATTTTAGTTTTTATGAAGTACTTTTAATTATTTATTTGTTTACAAAAACCTTTGATACATATTTAAATATTAGAATATACAGTGCCTGTAAGAAAATAACACCTAAACATTTTGACCAGTTTTGACTATTTTTCTTTTGTTTATTTAATGTTTATAAAAGTTTAGCCAGTTCTACAACAAGNCAGCGGTAGAAAACAACCATACGTCTGGAGCCAAGAGGCAGAGAATCGAGTTCGCCCAAGAGCTCGAAACCATAGCCGTAATTGATGACTCAATTGAACCAGAAGTTGAAATGAGTAGCCAGGCGGTAGTAACAAAAAGCGTAGATGTGCCAACAACAAGCAAAAATGTTGCTAAGAGGAAAGTGGTTTCTGTGCAGGAAAAGTTAATAAGTATTTCAAGAGAAAAAGAGGAGGCGCGCGAGCGGCGTCACAGAGAAAGAATGGAAGCTCTTAACAATATTCAAGAACTTATATCTAACTTCCTTCAAGGAAATGTAATAGAGGAAGAGGAAATCTGAACGCAATGGAAGTTACCTGAAGACGTACCTAATTGCACTTAATACTAACTAATAGACTTGAAGTGATATTTTAGTTTTTATGAAGTACTTTTAATTATTTATTTGTTTACAAAAACCTTTGATACATATTTAAATATTAGAATATACAGTGCCTGTAAGAAAATAACACCTAAACATTTTGACCAGTTTTGACTATTTTTCTTTTGTTTATTTAATGTTTATAAAAGTTTAGCCAGTTCTACAACAAACACCATATGACCTCGCACTCCAAATTTCGTACAAAAATTAGAAAAGTTCTGTAAAGTTTCACGAAAATTTCAAACTTTTTACATAGAATCTTTATCCTGCCGTATTTTTATAAATTTTGTACTAAGTTTGGAGTGTGAAGTTATAAGGTGTTTGTTGTACAACTAGCTAAACTTTTATAAACAAATAATAAACATTAAATAAACAAAAGAAAAATAGTCAAAACTGGTCAAAATGTTAAGATGCTATTATTTTGATCGCAGAAAGAAAAGACTTGAACTACCTGAATAAATTTTTGAAAAAATACAAGAATTCGTTTTAATATGTTTAGGGCCGGTTACTCAATGTCTGGTTAACACTTATCCCCGGTTAAACATAGTTATCGACGTTACCGACTCCCTGTTGCATGCATGGAGTCGAAGACGTCGAAGACGTCGAAGACCGCAGATTAGAGTTAACCAGACATTGAGGCCCTTAATCTGTTTGTTGTTGGAAAAATAGGCTTTCAGTTCGTTTCGTTTTATGGCTCCCAGCTGTGTAAGCAAATAGTCCCTCCTATCGCCTCTTTCAATGGAAATATATTCAGTCTGGCAATTTGTTGCATCAAGGGCAATAAAGTCGTTCCTATCAATACAAAGGTTATGAATGGTGCAGCATGCTATTACAAACTTCGCCATCGACTCCACGTTGTGGAAGTCTAAGCGCATTAGTTGCCGAAAGCGGGATTTTAGCACCCCAAACGCATTTTCAATTTTTACCCTAGTTTGACAAAATTTCGTGTTGTAAAACCTCTCCGCTTCGCTTAAGTTACCATAATCCCTGAACGGTGTCAACAAATACTCTCTAAGGGGATATGCTGAATCACCCAGCAAGTAGTATTTAGGTGTACATACATTTGGCAATTCCTTTCCAATGAAGGACAGTTTCAGGACTCTTGAGTCGTGAATTTTGCTTGGAACTCCTGTAAATACGTCCAGAAAACGTAACGTTGCATCACAAATGGCTTGCAAAGTTATGGACACGCAATCGTGTCTGTTCGCGTAAGTGGAGCGTATTTTATGTCTTGGTTTTCTGCTCGAAATATAACTGCCGTCTATACAGCCCAAGACATTTGGAAAACCAGCAATCTGGAATTAAAAAGAAATATATACTGCAAGTTAAGTAGATTATGAAAGTGTACGTACATTTTTGAATTCATTTGCGATTGCTTCTTTTTCTTCAGTTTCGATTGGAACCCTTATCGCTTCTGGGGCAACGTGTTTTACAAAGAAGTTCAAAACTTTGTTGAAAGTGACATGTCGAAAAGATTTCCAACTTCCCTAAAAGTAGTTTTATTTGCAGCAAACCTGATTAAAAAATATTTATATATATTCATTTTCTGTTAAATTATTTCATTTAGCCTACCATAGAAATGAAAGTATATGTGTTTCCGCAGTTGTTTGCCGTCTTCCTCCCTTATAACTCCTTACTGTGTACCACGTACTTGAGGTGTATCTTTCTACCAGGTACTCATAAAGTCCTCGACTAATACGGAAATTTTTCTTAAACTGTAAAATGTATGTGTTAAAAAAATTAAACTTTTTATTGTAATAGCGTTATTTACCTCTGAATCAGAGTACAAAACAACCACATTTCCTATGAAGTCTTCCACTCTAGGCTGAAAGTCCCTTCCAAGCACAAGTGCATCCATTTCATCCTCAGATGAGGACGACGGTGACTCCGCCAGCTCCATTACAAGTTGATTTATAGAACTTAAAACTAAATTACTCACTTCCATTTTCTTTTATTAAAAAAATATTTTTATTTTTACAAGCGTAACTCTCTCACCCTCAAATTTTTTTGAGGGCAGAAAAGGCGGCACTTTCGCCGAATCAGAGCGCAAACTGCTGAGAAAAGAACACAATACCCTGGGAAAAGGCTGAGAAAAGAACATGAAAATTTGACAGCGCTAAAACAGGGCAGAATAAGTGCAGCCTTTTT